>NC_053155.1:124042222-124342222 GCF_016835505.1 Polypterus senegalus | reverse complement strand
ATGTGTTGTGTTCAAGTTATATTCCGTATTTGTCAACCGTTGTAAAGATAACAGGTTTCATTCATCGATTCCTTTCTTACTGCATCAATAAACAGCTCGTCTTCCTCTTTACACACACTGACACACTGCATGCACGGGATTTTTTTTACCCTGTCTTCCTTTAGCTGGACATTGACTTTTTCCACCGTGTGCTTTGTTTCTGCAGTAGCTGCACTTTTGAATATGCTTGTATGCGTCACTCACTTCATATTCTTTTGTGGCCTTCTCAATTGTGTAATAAAATGGGTTTTTGTTCAGCTCTCTCTGGAGCTGTTGCTTTTTGTCTGCGTACAGCGTTCACAGTCAGTTCACGTGAGACGCTCTGTGTACATGCATAGAAGATTCTCAGCTGTGCTTGTGCTATGTTGTGTGATGTCCACGGCTTTATTTAATGTTAGCTAAGACTCGGCACTTAAAAGTTTCTCTCGCAGTTTCACTGAGTTTGTGCCAAACACCACCCTGACCATCTCATCTTCCTCTGCATAAGCACAGACCTTTACCCGTGAATATTTAGTGGTAGAGTGTTTCTATTGGATTGCCAGTGACGGACGGCGTTATACGGGCAGGCACTGAATTACATGGGGGGGGGGCGTGACAATGAGGGATGTAACTCCGCCTCACATGGCAACCGAGGTGCGGCTATGGCTGGTATATATGTACAGAAGTAGGTTCCAGTTATGACCGTTACGCGCAGAATTTTGAAATGAAACCTGCCTAACTTTTGTAAGTAAGCTGTAAGGAATGAGCCTGCCAAATTTCAGCCTTCTACCTACACGGGAAGTTGGAGAATTAGTGACGAGTGAGTGAGTGAGTCAGTCAGTCAGTCAGTCAGTGAGGGATTTGCCTTTTATTAGTATAGAATAAAGTAGAACATCATAAACTTCATCTTAACATCATTTAATTTACTAGTTTCTCAAATCCCATAGTAACTAAAGTAGCACTTTAAATGCTTTGTTTTGTATTTGATCTTCTATGTGCTCTATGTGTGTGAATCACTACCTGCTTCTTAAACCGGCTTTCTCTTCCTCTGACAGGACACAGAATCCATTACATTTGTGATATTAGAGCTCTGTGAATAATTAAAATACTGAGATATATATGAGATATTTTCATGATGATAGGAGTTAAAGCATGTTATTAAACATGGGAACACGGTGGTGCAGTGATTGTGTGCGACCTTTGATGAAATAATTTATTGCAGCAGTACGTCTCTTTCAAACGTACTAACCTCCAATTCCTGTCCCAGGTCTCCACCAAATATTTGCATTAAGAGCAACATTAAGCCACCTATTCCATGTAATAGCACTTTAACTGATCCATCAGGACCTCTTTTATTCAAACCTCTTGTCCATGTTCTCTAATGTATCTACAAAAATGACAGATTAAGTTTGGTCTATCTATCTATCTATCTATCTATCTATCTATCTATCTATCTATCTATCTATCTATCTATCTATCTATCTATCTATCTATCTATCTATCTATCTATCTCTGTGCATGTATGGTGTGCTGCCCTAGATATGTAAATGAGACAAGTGCAATTTATAAATATTTAAATACTCTTTACATTTATAGAGCAGAATGTGACAACTCACTATAGTGCTGGTGTTGTTTTATGTGCTAAAAGGGATGTGTTAAAACAAAAATAGTAAAAAATATTTAAGCCTGATGCTTAAACATTCTATAAAATACATACCACATGCACTTCAGAACAGGTAATCCTCTTGAAGCTAACCATGTTCAGGCCAGGCCAGGCCAGGTTGGGAGACCAACCAGGTAAAGCTTGGATTGCTGCTGAAAGAGGAGCTGGGGGAGGCCAGCCGGGGGCACTTTCTCTGTGGTCTGAATGTGGATGCCAAAGTCCCAGTGCAGTGCAGGGGACACTGTGCTGTAAAAGTAGTACAATCCTTCAGATGAGACGCAAAACAGAGTCCCTGACTCTCTGTGATCACTGAAGATTCCTGGGAACCATTAAAGAGAAGGGTGTATCATGTTGTCCAGGCTAAATTACTCACCATGACCTAGTAATTCTGGCCTCCTAATCATCACTTTATCTAATTGCCTAACTATATGTCACAACTTCACCCCCTCATATCTCATGTGTGTCATGTATACTGGTGCAAAATGGCTGCAGTTTCATCATCCAAATGGGTGCTGCACATTAGTGGTGGTTAAAGTGACTCCCTATTCACTATGTAAAGTACATTGACTAGTGAGAAAAGTGCTATATAAATGGAAAGAATTATTATTATTCAGTTGGTACTAAAAATCTAACAAAGCAAAAATCACCTTAAACGTTAATGTAACATCAGTCCATCTCAGGGTCCTTTCATGTACACATTCACAGTGTCAGTTCAGAGTCACCAACTACCTGAACCTGCATGTACTTGAGTAGAGGAAGGAAACAAGATTACCTCACACAACACAGGAAAAACATGTAAACCTCAGTCATATATAATATTAATGGTTAAATTGTGCAGATCCATGAATGACTAGTTGCAAAAAGTGAGTCAGTTATACCTTATACTAAATGCATATATGAAAGAAGCAGTGACTTAATTAGAATATGATGGGCCCTAGTGCAAAAAAATAAATGAAGTAATAAATTAGGTCCCCATCCTGTGACATTAAATTAAATCCAACTAAAATGACCACTATCAGTGAGCTACATCAAGAGTATAAGCGGCATAAAAGGTCTGTAGTCATAATTAAGCTTTATGGAATTGTGAGAAGAACAACTGTAACCTTTTCATCCTAATTTTAAGGAGGCAAGTATATTAATTAAAAAACCAGCCATTGTGGGCACCCCAGCACCATGGGTGCTGGTGATTCAGTCTTGTCCTTACTGCCTATAGTTATGTAAACTGTAAACTGTAAAAAAGTTATGCAGAACTCCATCCCTGTCAAAGACAATTCTAACTCTGTAACCTGATCTGTGAGAATTATTATCCCAAGGTCATAGGTCATGTCAATCAAAAATGACTAGTTTAATTTTGGAATTAATGCCCTTTGTCCATGCTGCCCACTCTACCACTCTTTACAAAGGTAAAACAAAGTAATATATATATATATATATATATATATATATATATATATATATATATATATATATATATATAAAAGTAAATATATATATATTTACTTTTAATTTTTAAAAAGTAACATTGAGAAATTGGAATTATACTCTTTATAGAATGTAGGGTGACTCTCTAAAAAGACTATATCTCAATTATGAAAACAAATGTTTAATTTCACGCTTTTCAAAGCATACTGCACATCTAACTGAATTTCAGCAAACAATATTTTTCCCTTGGTCTATACTGTATTATATATCAGTCTAACAAAGAGCTAGCTATCGTGTTTACTCAGATGGCTAAAAAAAAAAGTCCTTTCTCTCTCCTTCCTTTTGACATACAGTGTTATCCAGAGGCAGATAAAGAAACTGCTGAGCTCCTTGTTTTGAGAGCAGGTAGCTCTTATTATATCAAGTAGAAAAAAGAACAGGTAACTCTGTAAGGAAGCACGGCATGATGTTACATGATTGCTGGGAGTAATTTGAAATAGTAAGATCATATCGAGGTAAGAGAAGTTCTCGGTGAATGACACAACAAAGTGTAATGGAGAGAATGGATGTAGATTTAATTCAAAGAATGAGTGGTAGACAAGACTGTGGGACCTCTCAGTGTAAACATTAAGCATGTTCAGTCATACCTATCACCAGTTTTTCCTAGAACAACATGATTGTTTAATATTAGTCTAGACACACATTTGAAATATGGAGAATAACAGAGATATTGTGAGTAGCGACACCTGTATAAACCACAACTACAGTCAACAGAAATGGCCACTATAGACAACTGCAGTAAGTCATCTCAGTGTGGCAGGTAGGGCTTCTTTTCCTCATTTGATTTTCTGTTTTTTGGTTTAGAAACTATGTATTGTTATGTTAATTGGTTTATATAACAATGATAGATAGATAGATAGATAGATAGATAGATAGATAGATAGATAGATAGATAGATAGATAGATAGATAGATAGATAGATAGATAGATAGATAGATAGATAGATAGAATTGCCGCAATTGAGAACCATCAGATACCCTTCCAGAAAGGGGGAAGTCTCTTTAAAGGAATCTGTGAAACCAAAACTGGTACTCTTTTCAATAACCTTTTAATTTTTTATTCTTTAAGACTATTTTCATTTTAAACTTCATATATCACAGTCTGAAGCATACAATTCCATAACATATGTTATGTATATACCTACAAATTCCAAATTCCAGACACTTTATTGTCCTTTCTTGTTTCTGCACATTCTGTACACAATCTATCTAACCTACCAGTGTAATCTTCAGAACACTATCAGTATAACATGACATGCTATTTACCTTCTGTGTTGTGTGCCAATGTGTGAAGAAGGGAGTTGATTAGTGATGAACGAAATGATTTGCTCAAAATTGAGTTTGAAGTTATACTTTGTAAAAAAATGTGCAAAATAAATGGAATTTTGCTTCTTGAAAATTTAATGTCATTGACACAAAAAGCAATGGTGTTTATTTGCTGTCTGGAAGGATTTTCATTCATTAATTATGCATGCATTTGCCTGTCATTTAGTATTCATATAAAGCTTTTTAGGGAAAAAAAATGTCACCAAACTAATTTCCTGCCATGCCTAGACAATCAGATGTGTATTGTGTTATGTAATGGGAAGAGGATGTCCATTTTCCCAATTATAGTAACAATATTTGTGATCACAATCCTCAAGATGATTCAGAGACAGACGTGAAATTCAAACCGGGTGAACCGGGTGAGTGGCACTTCTCTTCCATGGGTGCCTGGGCGGTCCTAGAGCCCTGGAGGACAGCGCTTCTGCCACACCACGAAGTACTGCCAGACCAGGGATGGTGTACGCCCGGAGTGCTTCTGGGTGCAAGGGCAGTACTTCTGCCACACTGGGGAGAGCTGCCAGAAGTTCGTCATCATGCACCTGGAGCACATCCGGGCAGGATAAAAGAGGCCGCCTCACTCCATTCGGAGAGCCGGAGTCAGGTGGAAGAGGACAGAGCTTGTGAGACAGGAGTGGAGGTGGCCAAAGGAACTAGGGCTGAGCACTTTCTAAATATTGTAAATAGTGTGTGGAATAGAAGTGGGGTTTTTTTTTTTTTTTGACATTCTGGTGTTTTGTCTGTCTGTGGCCAGGCATATCTTTGACATGAGTTTTCCTGTGGAAAAGACATAGTAATGTGCATAATGATGTGTTTTGGTGTATCTTCATGCAGAGAATATACACAACTTCGCATTTTACTGCTCTGCAAGTGACTACCTGCATTACACTGCTGCAGAAAAAACACAGATAAACAGGAAAGTGAATGAGTCTTTTGGCAGCAATATTCCCTGTTTTCTACCATAAAAATATTTAAAACCCACCAAAAACTCTTTTTAGTGAACTTCATGTTTCACATATGCGAAACGGCCAGCAAAATTAATTTTAGTGACAGTTTCAAGAAACTTTCTTGTTTTTCTCATCACTAGAGTTCATTATAACTCTCATATTTTTCCAAATCCTTCCCCTGCCTTTGCTGCTTTGGGCTGTAGAAGACCATTGTGTTTTAGTATACTTTGATTATGAGGGCCTGGTGGTTGATGGATTATGTTTGTAGAGCTTACAGGTCTAACATGGGTAACTTTCTCCACATTTTTACATTCTGTTAAATTTGCGTTAATAATATGTTGATAATTCAACATATTGAATTGTCTGCATTGTCTTTGGTGATTTCAGCACCAGCATCCTCTAGTCTGTAAAATGCCAGTGGCGACAAACTTGTGGGAATATTTTCAATTTCAGCGTGGTTAATCCTTACCATTTACTGAAATGTATTGATTAATCAATTGTAATAGACTTTTACATGTAATGTAGGGTTGTTAGTTCATTTTATTGTACAGACAGAAAAGGGGCATCCATCCATCCATCTTCCTAATCCAGTCATCCAGGGCTGGTACCTTTATCTGACTGGGAGTCTTAATAATGGAAGGACAGGAGGGAATCACAGAGAGTGACACTGGTCTGGCTGCTCTGGTTTAGATTGCCATGGGCTTTTCTGTAACTTACAGTTTTACCAGGGAAACCTGTCAGGATACTGCTAGAAGATCTGAGGAAGTTCTGTCCCTCTCTCCCTCCCTTCCAAGACAACATTTTTAGTATTATGGAAGTACACCAGGGTTGGAGTTTAACAGACACTTGTGTGCTTGGCTCAGGAGGGCTTGGATTCAGAAGTGTAGTCTTGTCTGGAATGAGGGAATGGAAATGGGTTAGCTTGTTTAATAATGGCATTAATGATTGACAAATCCTTGACTACTGTGATTATATTCTGGGCCAGCTTATCATAAACAGCATATACTTGGGTTGAGACAGTGCATTACTTTTTCTTAAGAATGCAGGCAAGGCTTTTCAGCTGGTAGGAATATTACAACTTACCATGAGTTAAACATGTTCTTTCTTTCTTTCTTTCTTTCTTCCACTTAAAGGTCAAACACTAAAATAACCATTATGTATTCCCTGCTCATATTTAGTAAAGCACCAATATAACACAGAGAACCCCCAGCCATGCCTAAGAACAAAGTGAAACACGTGCTCGGCCTCTTTAGCACCTCCATTAAACCAGGACCCCTACTGAATCCTAGTGCAGTCCCCACTCTCTATACCCTCTAGTGACCCACAGATATCCACAAACATCTCTGAAGGCATTCTGCTCTTAACAGAGTAAAATATGTTTTCATATTATCCTTGGCCTTTACATGTCTCTTTCATTCTAAATGCCTCACATTTCATCTTCCAGTCATTAATATATTACACACATTTAAGGTACGTCAAATTACAGTATCTTTTTTTGATTTGTTTCTATTTTCTGTCACTTTCAATAGAATTTTACTAAAAATTTGAAAAAAAAATAAAATAAAAATTAGAATCTCATCTAATGCTCAGGGCGGCATGGTGGCGCAGTGGGTAGCACTGCTGCCTCACAGTAAGGAGACGTGGGTTTGCTTCCCGGGTCCTCCCTGCGTGGAGTTTGCATGTTCTCCCCATGTCTGCGTGGGTTTCCTCGGGGTGCTCTTGTTTCCTCTCACAGTCCAAAGACATTCAGGTTAGGTGCATTGGTGATCCTAAATTGTCCCTAGTGTGTGCTTGGTGTGTAGGTGTGTGTGTGTGCCCTACGGTGGGTTGGTGCCCTGTCCGGGGTTTGTTTCCTGCCTTGCGCCCTGTGTTGGCTGGGATTGGCTCCAGCAGACCCTGTGTTAGGATATAGTGGGATGGACAATGGATGCATGGATGGATCTAATGCTCAAATCATCAGTCCTTTTGGTATGTCCTGCCTTCCAAGTCAACCACATCATCATTCATTAAGCTCTCCTCAGAGTTTTCACTCAGTTATCTTGAGTGGGTAATGTAACTTTAAAATCCAGGAGTTCAATTGGCTTCAGAGTACTACATACACTTAGTTAGGTTTTATTAGCCACAACCTTGTCACACACTAGCCAGAATCCATGGAGCTATTTTTGTGCCATTATTAGTGTCTTTACATGTGGGCAAACCTAATTTGTTAAAGTTTGTAAAGGCTGACTTACTTTGGGCACATCACTGTACAGTCAACTTAGATGTTTTAATGCATGTAAATAAACAATGCAAAGAATGGCACCTTCCTGTCTCTCTCTGTCCCCAGAGTCATACAATGAGATGGAATTTCTCAAACGGATTAATTCATTTTACAAATAAAACACACAAATGAAGGATCATCAAAAGAACAAAGTACAATAAAATTTAATTGTTCCACTCTTGGGTTTTGGGTCTTGGAAACCTAATCAACTAAAAAGGGTGTCTTACCCCATTGCCCACCACTGCTGTACCAAAAAAGCATTTCCTCTCAGTTCCCATGTTTCTCTTGATACCTTGGCCTTTGTTTTCCAATTATCTCTGAGCCGTTACCCAAGTGTAACTACCAGCTCCAGATTTATTCTAGTCATGTTCTGAGGCGACCTTAAAGCTCATCCTCTGGTCACTTCCATAATCAGATTTAACTTTGTTTGGCTACCCTTATATTCCTAAACATGTGTAGTTGTTTCCAGCTGCCCTTTCTTTTAATGAGACAACACAGTGCCACATCTCCTTTTTAGAAACTATGCATGGCCTCCCAGCTACTGATAGTCCCTCTTGACTTGTGTTGTTACCTGTTGTCCAGAAGGTAATGCAGTCATGTGCCAACCTTTCTATTACCTCTCTTACCCTGTCTCTCTGTGTCTTCCAGGTGTTCACCATCTAGTTTCTTGGGGAATGTATCCTTTCATTATATGGTGCTACTGTTTCTCTTGCTCTGTTACCCATGATACTTTTATTCCCAACCGCCACCCATGGCAGTTGTCCCTACAGTGGACTACGTCTAACTGACATGCAGAGGTGCTCCATCATTAGCAGTATGTTTTTATAATATTTTACCATCTTTTGGATCTTCTTGGTTGTACCTTTACCCTTGGTGACTTATTGGTGGCTTGGCATCTCATCACAGAAATTTAGGGTTACAGCAGAAAATGTGTTTTAAGGTAAACTCCATTTCATTTATCCTATACATATTCAGGATAAAGCAAAAAAAAAAAAAATAAAGAAAGAATTGTTGAGTTTTCACAGAAGCCCGTATTTCTTGTAGATCCACAAAAACAGGATATTCAACTTCCCTCTGAGGTTACAGCCTTATCTTTAGTATTCAAGCAACAAGAGATGAAAAACTGTTTCATTTCTGTATACAGCCATGTTTAGGAACAGTGCCTATTGTCTCTTGTTTACTCAAGGAACTAATATTGTCAAAAGCAAACAAAAAAAATGGCCACCCTGTCTAAGACAAAACATTGCTTTTACAGAAGAATAATATGTAATTTTGTAGTTGATTAACTGGGTATGAAAATGTTATTTTATTTTATATACTTGAATCAGAGATTTAATCTATATTACATCTTGGCTAAATAAAAGTCAAATACAGCTCAAAAATTAACAGTTCTTAATAACTGTAAAATATTTAGAAAACCAGGTTTTGAGTGGTGCGGCACGGTGGTGCAGTGGGTAGTGCTGCTGCCTCGCAGTTAGGAGACCCAGCTTCGCTTCCTGTGTCTGCGTGGGTTTCCTCCAGGTGCTCTGGTTTTCTGCCACAGTCCAAAGACATGCAGGTTAGGTGCCTTGGCGATCCTAAATTGTCACTAGTGTATGCCTGGTGTTTGGGTGTGTGTGTGTGTGTGTGTGTGTTGGCTGGCGCCCTGCCTGGGGTTTGTTCCTTCCTTGCGCCCTGTGCTGGCTGGGATTGGCTCCAGCAGACCACCATGACCTTGTAGTTAGGATATAGCAGGTTGGATAATGAATGGATATTAAAACATTGGGAATGAGGTAATTTCCTGCCTGGTTCATTTTTTGATTTTTATTAAACTATTCTGAAAACATCTTTTCACTTTGTCATTATGGGTTATTGAGTGTAGAGTTACAGACAAAAATGGCACATTTATCCACTTATAGTTAATTTTACATTGTACAATAACATAATGGAGGAGTAAGGTTAATGATTGCATGCCACCAGACGCTTAAAAGAGGGAGTTGTACAAGTGTGACTCCAAAAGTTCCCTTGGTCATTGCTGACTCAGTAGGTTATTATTTTGTCAACGTTTTTAATTCTGTTCCTTCTAGTTATCTCCTTTCTTGTATTATTTTTATTTTACTGTTTTAGCTTCACTGGAATGATTTTGAGTTTAGGACCAGCTCAAGAGTGCCCTCTGTGGTCAACAAGGTATAATACAAACTACCCATTTGTCATTAATTTTGTTGCAAGCAACGTACAATAACACAGAAAAGCTATCAAACCATCACAGCAGGCGCATGCCAAAAACTGGCATGCAGGTGAAAAGCAAATATACAAATCAATGTTTATTAAGTATTTTTGGTTCACATAGAAAACACAAAGCCACTGGTGCCATTCATTAGTGTCTGTTTTAATGAAGTCTTCCAAGCAAAAACATTGTCGAAAAGACAACACAGAGCCTGGCTTGCTCATCTTGTTTTTACAAAAATGTTTACTGAGCAAACTGCCCGATGCTACTAACATTACACCAGTGAATACTGCTAGTGTACATTTTATTTTAGGAATTGTTGATCTTCTGCCCAACAGAATGCAACTGATGTCAGGCATCCAGTTCCTGATCTTTGGGAAGCCCCCACCAAACTGTACCATGGGCATCTAGCTCCTGAATTTTGAGAATCCAGCACTTCTACCACCTATTTTGCATTATGAAATGCATGGACGACTGCGCTCTTTGTGCACAGAATTCCACTTTGACTATCAACATAGTGTAATGCTAAGCACCTAATATCTCTTAAAGCTAGCAATGCCCCTTTATCTACCTTGATTCCAGAGAAGAGCAGGCTGATGCTATCATGCCCTGTGCTGCACCTATTAAAACCGGACTGAGGGAAGAATAGAAAGTAATTCACTGTTGTTCATTAGAAATGGGCCTAAACAGCCTTCTGTTCATTTATCTGAGAAGTTAACACAAAACTAAATAGTCATGTAAAAAAATACTTTAGGAAAAAATCTAAAAAGTATTTTAACAATAACTAAAAGTGTCAGTTAAAAATAAACTTTAGAGATGAATTAAAAGAAACTCTCTTAACAAAAGAATCGCCCTGGGGTGAGCTTCTCTAAATCTAAAGACATCAGACTCCTTTCTAACATGTTCCATACCTCCCCTCTCTAACATCTGAATGCTTTTTCCTTAAAGTCGAACCTTTTCTAGCAGATGATAAGCAAGCTTTAGTTCACTATCCAGTAACACATCACTTAGAAATCATGATGGTTTAAGGAGTGGTCTACAATTGGACCAGGAACAACAGGATCGAACTAAACCTACTGATCCCTGGTGTTCCTGGACCTATAAACCTTATTTGGCCAAGTTAACTACTTCTTTCCACTGACTTGGGCTGTGGCCTGTTGTATATTGTTCTGTGTCTTGCCATTGTAGGAAGTGGAAGCAGTGTTGGGGTGGAGTCTTGGAGGAACACTTTTTGTAAGGGCTTGGGACACCTCTCTAGAGAGAGAGTTGAGTGAAAGGGATCCGGGTTAATTAATGGTGCATGAAGAAAAGGGGAGGTGGTGGCCGGAAGTGGTAGTTGGGGCTGGAGCGAAAGCAAGACAGCATCAAGTGGTGAACGGAGCAAACAGTTAAAGAGGTAGATAGGATGAAGGTGAATTGTCTTTGTTATTTTGAAGGTGTGCCCGTGACCCAGACAACGGGTGGCGGTAGGGCACCATTTATATCGCGGCATATTCAATAAAAAGCCAGTCGACATTCGTAAGACTCCCCTGGACAAGCGGCTCCTGAGTGTGTTTATTTGACAGGACTTCACAATATTTAATAAAGACCGGAGACAATGCTGATGCCCAAGATACATTGCTCCCTTGCAGAGTTTCTGATTTTGCACTGGCAAAAGATGTACATAGCTGTTGTCAGCACTTTATTTACTCTTTTCAACTGACAGCACATTTCCTTTTCCTGTTTTCCTATTATGCACTTTGTCACTTCTCTGCTCTGTTCTGCCCCATCTCCATATTATAATATTTTATAAGTTTAATTATTTCAGTGACTTCCACTTAATATTAGCACCACTTTACCATACAGAAATTATTAGCACACATTTTGATTTCAGAATGCAGGCCTTCTTAAAATAAAACTCATGTAGGAAACAGGGCATTTGTGTATAGCATGACAACCCTGTGGGATGATCTGGGATATTACCAAAACCTTATCATTTTTAATATTTATATCATCATTTTAGTACAGAATACCATTAGAGTTGCTGCTGAAGTTGTTTCGTATGCCTATCTTATATTGCTTTTCAGTTATCTTTAGCAATCAGTGAATGCAGGGCTCCTGACCAATAAATGAGGGGAGAGGCAAAACCTGTTTCCTGTTTGAACACACTTTACATTCATGCACTACTCTGATTTTCTGTAATTTATTTTTTTAACAATATTTTAACAAAAATGTATGCTCTTTGATCACAACAAGCATACAACTGGATAATTGGCATATGGATTATGGGACATAAGTAACATCACATTCTTTTCAAGGACATTTTAATATAGCTTGCTGTTATTCAGTATTGGCTCCCCACAGTAAATATCGTTGATCTTGCCTACCAATGAACACTTCCTGGTGTACAGTATTCCTCTTGAGAGGCCCACAGTGGGCATCCTAGGTTGCTGCCTAAATCATTTTGTTGCTCTCATGTATTATTAAGCTCCTTAGCTTTTCAAACATAGTGAATATAGCAGCCATCTTATTATCATCTAAGAGGAGTCTGCATGTTCTCCTCATTTTTTTCTGGGCATTCCTTTGTCCTTTCACATCCCAATGGAGACACTGGACTCTGTTTTGTGGGCACATTTTTTTCCACTCCTACTTGGCCATGTCAACATCTTTTAATGTTTATTTTTCAGGCTATGTATAAACATGTGTAATATATTCATATACATTTATCTATACTAATAAAAGGCAAAGCCCTCACTGACTGACAGACTCACTCACTCAATCACTCATCAGTAATTCTCCAACTTCCCGTGTAGGTAGAAGGCTGAAATTTGGCAGGCTCATTCCTTACAGCTTACTTACAAAAGTTAAGCAGGTTTCATTTTGAAATTCTACATGTAACGGTCATAACTGGAACCTACTTACGTACATATATACGGCCATAGCCTGCAACTCGGTTACCGTGTGAGGCGGAGTTGCGTCCCGCATCATCACGCCTTCCACGTAATTGAGTGCCTGCCCATATAAGGCCGTCCGTCAGCAGCAATCCAATAGACACACTGCCGCTAAATATTCGCAGGTGAAGGACTGTGCTTATGCAAACGAAGATGAGATGGTCAGGGATAGGATAGTGTTTGGCACAAACTCAGCAAAAATGAGAGAGAAACTTTTAAGTGCCGGGTCTGAGCTAACATTAAATAAAGCTGTGGACATCGCAAGATTGCACGAGATAGCACAAGCACAGCTGAGAACATTCAATGCATATACTCCGAGTGGTTCACGTGAACTGACTGTGAACACAGTACGCAGAAAACAAGCAAGAGTTCCAAAGAGCGCTGAACAAAAAACACATTACACAATTGAGAAGACAGCAAAAGAATATGAAGCGAGTGACGCATACAAGCATATTCATAAGCGCAGCTACTGTGGAAACAAAGCAAACAGTGGAAAAAGTCAATGTCCAGCTAAAGGAAGACAGTGTAAAAAATGTGGTAAATTAAACCAATTCGCTATAGTTTGCAGGACTGGGAAAGGTAAACCCGTGCATGCAGTGTGTGATGTCTCAGATAAAGAGGAAGACGAGCTGTTTATTGATGCAGTAAGAGAGGAACGACCCTCTGAAGCTGAACAAGCCTTTGAGGACATATCAATAGGAAAGCATGGTGTAAAGCTTAAGTTTAAATTAAGTTCATAGACATACTGCCGCTGGCATTTGTCATGCCTACGACAAATACGATATTCATGAGATACAAGTTTAATGAAAAGATGCAGGGTATAAACAAGACTTTTGATCACTTTGTAACAGAGTTAAAATTGCTGTAACGGAGTTAAAATTGCTGGTGAAGGACTGTGCTTATGCAAACGAATAGGAAAGCAAGGTGTAAAGCTTAACTTTAAATTAAGTTCATAGACATGCTGCCGCTGGCGTTTGTCATGCCTAAGACGAATACGATATTCGCAAGATACAAGTTTAATGACAGGACGCAGGGTATAAACGAGACTTTCGATCACTTTGTAACGGAGTTAAAATTGCTGGTGAAGGACTGTGCTTATGCAAACGAAGATGAGATGGTCAGGGATAGAATAGTGTTTGGCACAAACTCAGCAAAAGTGTGAGAGAAACTTTTAAGTGCTGGGTCTGAGCTAACATTAAATGAAGCCGTGGACATCGCAAGATCACACGAGATACTGTAGCATTAGCAAAGCTGAGAACCTTCAATGCATGTACTCCAGGCGGCTCATATGAACTGACTGTGAACGCAGTACGCAGACAAGAAGCAAGAACTCCAAAGAGTGCTGAAAGAAAAATGCATTACACAATTGAGACAGCAGCAATAGAATATGAAGCGACTGACGCATACACGCATATTCATAAGTTCACCTACTGGGGAAACAAACCACATGGTGGAAAAAGTCAATGTCGAGCTTAAGGAAGACAGTGTAAAAAATTTGGTAAATTGTACACTTCGCTAAAGTTTGCAGGACTGGGAAAGGTAAACCCGTGCATGCAGTGTGTGATGTCTCAGATAAAGAGGAAGACAAGCTGTTTATTGATGCAGTAAGAAAGGAACAACCCTCTGAACCTCTGAAGCTGAACAAGCCTTTGTAGACATATCAATAGGAAAGCAAGGTGTAAAGCTTAAGTTTAAATTACGTTCATAGACAAGCTGCCGCTAAATATTCGCAGGCAAATCCACAACTACGATTTGGGTAGTGATCACTTCAATGAATGAAACCTGTTATCTTTACAATGGTTGACAACGAAGATGAGATGGTCAGGGATATTATGTTATTCTTAAAATGTTTCCTTTTCTTTTTCATAACTTCTGTCAGGGATGCCAGGGGCGACGACCCAGCTGGGACGCCTTGGAGGACCGGAAGAGGGCGTGCGCCCACCTCGGACCACGTGGGGGCAGCCACCCTGGTTACTTTGGGGATCACGGGTACAGAGCTTTGAAGCTCAACCCTGTGGGGGCCCGTGGTCACCGCCAGGGGTCATCCCCATGCCTTTGGAGCCCTGGACCTCAGCACTTCTTCTGCCACACCAGGAAGTGCTGGGGGGAAGAGAAGCAGGGACACCTGGAGTAGGGGGTGTGTCGGCGGGAGATTGCTGGAAAGCACCTGGAGCGCATCCAGGTGTGGATAAAAGGGGCCACCTAACTTCATTTGAGGCTGGAGTTCGGGTGAGGAGAGGACAAAGCAGGAGAAGCAAGAATGGAGGCGGCCCGAAGAAAGGCAGAGAGTGTGAGAGGCCTGGACTTTGGGGGACTTGTGGGGGTTTGTGTGCACTTGTGACTTGTGTAAATATTGTAAATAAACGTGTGGTGGTGGAATTACAACATGTCTGCCTGTCTGTGTCCGGGGCTCGTTCACACTTCGTTAACACACTACTTCTCCGCTGTGAAGCGCTGGTATTTTGCTAGTACAGTACTATATATATTGTAAAACAGAGCACAGGACAAGAGTTGGAGCATTTTGAAGGCAAACCCTGTGTAAATGATGGAAAAAATGCAAGACAGTTGTTAAAGTGAATAGGTCTTATTAGACTGGAGACAAAATCATGACTGACACAAAATGGCAGCAGCACCCCTTAAGAAGAAGCCAGACTGGAAGGGGCAGGGCCAAGGGACCATGACCCAGAAGTGACATCATTGGGACAGATGGTCATCTGATCTTTAGGGTAGAGAGGCAAAAAAGCATTAGGCACCAGCGCCAACCTTAGGCTCAGGGTGGAATTTCAATGACATAAGCCTTTAAGTTGTCTCCCAAGTGCAACATGACTTCCCCTTTAGCCCTGACCCATTGCGTCAGGCAAACTGAACTTAGAGGTAATATACCCGAGAGAGAGCATCTGCATGGTTTGGAGGGAAACCTTTCTCTGTTGGACCTGGAATGTATAGGACTAAAAGTCCAAAAACCACTTTGTGACCCATGGATTCAACTGTTTCTGCACGGCCATCCACTGTAATGGTGTATGGTCTGGACTCACAGCCGAAGGGGTAGTACCTTAGCTGCTGAATGGCCCAATTAATCAGCAAAGCTTCCCATTCCACCATTGCATACCTGGTCTCTCGGTCAAGCATTTCTGGCTCAGGAAGATTATCGGGTGTTCATTACTGGTTTGGCACAGCGTGGCACTAAGATCTGTGTCCAAAGAGTTGGTCCGGAGGATGAAAGGGAGAGAAAAGTTAGGTGTCTTTAGTATGGTTTCATCCCATGTCACTCTATTGAGGGCATACCTCTTTGTTAAATTAATTAAAGGCATTGCTCTTTCAGAGAAACCAATGGTAGTACCCTGCTAAAACCAAGAAAGCCAATGCAAGATAGCAGAGACTTTAGAGCACTGTGGTTGAACAGTCCCCCTCTTCATCATGTAGCCTAAATATCTGGCCTCTGTTAGCTCAAAGAAACATTTTTTAGTGTTTATCTAGAACTCGGCTTTGCGAAGTGTGAGAAGTACTGCTTGCACATGTCGTACGTGTTCCTCCCACATACCAGAACAGATGACCACGTCATCTCTGGAGGCATCAATATAGGAATTGTGGGGTTGTAGCATTTTATCCACCAGACATTGGAAGGTGGCAAGTAGCCCGTGTAAACCAAATGGGAGAACACTACACTGCCAGCGTCTGGCAGGGGTACTAAATGCTGTCTTTTCCTTTGCAGACTCCATTAAAGCAAGTGTAGTCAAAAATCGTGCTTTCCCAAATTGTTCAAGGAGCTTGCGTAATTGGGTATGCATCAAATTGGGAGACTTGATTAAGTTGACAGAAATCATTGCAAATTCGTCAACTTCCCTCAGGCTTTGGGACCAGAATTGTATGACTAGACCAGGGACTAAAACTTCTTCAGTAACACCAAGGTCTAACAATCATCTGATCTCAAGATCCATTTACACTCTTTTTGCCTCCAGGAGCCAGTATGGGCGTTCCCTGACAACCACTCCTGGGTCAGTAACAATGTCATGCACAATCAGAGAGGTCCTGCCTGGTCTTTCATCCACTACCTTTTGGACAGACTGGATGATTGCTTCAAGTTACAGTCATTGAAGAAATGTCAGATTAGGTCCAAAGTTTGGTGATTCCCTATGGATAAAGAGGGAGCTTGTCCAGAGTAAGCATCTGGTTCCCTTTACCTCCATGGTTTCAGTGAATTGATGTGATAAAAATATGCTCGGGAGGTTGATTGCTTGTTTCACTAAATTAATTTGCACTCTTTTTTCTCACAGGGTCCTTGCCAATGGATTAATAATTTGGAATGAGTGATAGGAATAAGAACTATGACTTGATCCCTGGGATGGAACTCACGGGGAGTCGAACCCCGGTTATAAAGATGGGCATGTACTGCTTGTGCATGCCCTGTGTTTTCTTTTTTTTAGTCTTTTTATTTTATTGGTTTCTGGGATATACTAATTGTGTGCCTTTCTCTATTGTGTCACCATCTACCATTTATAGATCCGGATTTTTAACTCTCTCATTCTGTGTTTTAGAGATATTTATTCTTCCTCATAAAGTGTGGTATCTGCAAAGTGTTTGTTCTGATGAACATTTTTAAAATTTTCAAAGATGATTTCCAGTTTAATCATGTGATCACTGTCTTTATCACTCAGAAACTCTAGACAAGTGTCACTATGTATTGGGCTTGAATCAGTCTGGTTAAGAAAATAGTAATTTGCCATGAGCACCATTTTGGCTTCTTCAGCGTACTTTCAATAGGGGCTCTCCAGTCAGTGTTTGAAAAATTCAGATCCCCTCAGTTATTAATTCTTCTGTACTGCAAATATATCTTATGTGATTAATTCATTCACTGTTTCTAGAAATATCTTTATTTGGTAGCCTGTAGCAAAATTCAACCGACACATTTTTGGACTTCTTCTTTACTAGCTTAACCCACTATGAGCCTGACATGTTCTCTTCCTCTGCCTTGATCTTATGAGCCCGAATGTCATATTTCACATGTTCAGCTGTGCACACCGACTCTTTTCCTTTCTTGTCTGTGGCAAGGATGTGTAGTCACTAATATCATATTCCTCTTCATCATTTTCATTTAGCAATGAATTCCTGAATTATTTTAGTCCCAAGCTAATACTGTTGTCTAGATCAGTGGTTCTCAACTGGTCTGGCTTTGGGACCCACCACCACCCCTTAATGACAAGCCGCGACCCAAAATTTTCAACTTCTCAAATTTACTGAATGAAAAAATGGTGCAGTTTGAACCTGAGATAGTAGAATCGAATATCACAGTATGCCAACACAAAAAACCTGATAAACCTAATGATAAACCAAAATGACCAGCAAGTGGCAATGCCAGTGAGGGAAATATTCCCTTTTACACTCAACGAGCTGCATTTTAATTAAAACCAAAACCCTTCAGTATTACTGTTAAAAACTCCTCAGTAATTGTTTTTAACAGACTTAACAGTGCTTTCATGCACAAATATGAAATAAAAAAGTGCAACTACTGAGAAGTATTTAAAAACAACCAACACTGCACTATAGAAAAAAACAGTTTCATTAGCAGTTTTTTTTTTAACAAAGAAATAAATTAAACAAATAGTGAAGTTCAAAAGGATTCAAGTATACTAAATTAAATGTTCTTCTGATTACCTTATCAGTAGGTAAATGGTGAAAACATTATGGTTTGAAGAGAATTAAGCAACACTCACTTCATCCTTTTTTTGTAACACTGACATTATAGACCTGATGTCTGGAGGAATTAATGGGAGAACAGGGCATGTTTTTTGTTCCTGACAAGAGTCTCAAAGTCTGGTGTTACAGCAGACAAAGCAACTCTGAGGTCATGCTCAATGCCCAGTCTGTTTCTGCGTTTTGTCTTCAGCTGAACCAGAGCTGAGAATCCACACTCACAGAGATAGGTAGCGCTGAATGGTGGCAGGATTTTTACTGCTTGAATGGCAAGAAAAGGATACTCGCTCATCAGAGTGCCGCACCAGAACTGGGACAGGCTTACCTCCTTGAATTTATTTTTTAGCGTGCGGTCACATGATAGCTCCACCAGCTGACTCTCTTCGTTGCTTGGTAATGTGATGCTTTCCATGTCGATTCCAAATGGGTCGCGTACCCAGTCATCATCACTCTTTTTCTCGGGAAAGTAGTCATTCAATTGCTCAAGACGTTTATTCAGATGTGTCGTAATTGTTTTCTTCATTGTATTTTTTTCCTGCCGCCTCCAGTTGCTGTCCCTCATAACAGGCATTGGGGAACATGTCAAGTCGGTTTTTAGACACACGACTTGCCCACAAGAAGATCTTTCTTTTGAAAACATTGAATTTATCATACTGTTCAAAAATGTTGTGCCCCTTTCCCTGCACAGACACATTTAATATATTTAATTGTTCAAACACATCGGCGAAGTAAGCAACGTGTGCGAGTGAACAGACGGCACTGTTTATTTTTTTCTTAATTTTTTTTTCCCCAGGCAAAGGCCCGCGACCCACCAGTTGAGAATCCCTGGTCTAGTCCATGGTGCCACGAAGTCAGGTATTTTTTAAATGCTCTTTGCATTAAGAAAGGGAATTGCAACTTTGTTGGCTAAAGTTTCATTTGCATGAGCTGGTTATTTCAGAATATCTCAGAGTTTTCCTCCACACCCTCCAGTATATATATACTCAGCCAAAAAAGAAACGTCCCTTTTTCAGGACTGTGTATTTCAACAATAATGTTTTAAAAATTCAAATAACTTTACAGATCTTCATTGTAAAGGGTTTAAACAATGTTTTCCATGCATGTTCAATTAACCATAATCAATTAATTAACATGCACCTGTGGAATGGTCGTTAAGACCTTAACAGCTTACAGAAAGTAGGCATTTAAGGTCACAGTTCTAAAAACGCAGGACACTAAAGAGACTTGTCTACCGACTGTGAAAAACACCCAAAGAAAGATGCCCAGGGTCCCTGCTCATCTGCGTGAACGTGCATTAGGCATGCTGCAGGGAGGCATGAGGACTGCTGATGTGGCTAGGGCAATAAATTGCCATGTCCGCACTGTGAGACGCCTAAGACATCGCTACAGGGAGCAAGGAAGGACAGCTGATCATCCTCGCAGTGGAAGACCACGTGTAACAACACCTGCACAGGATCGGTACATCCGAATATCACACCTGCGTGACAGGTACAGGATGGCCACAACAACTGCCCGAGTCACACCAGGAACACACAATCCCTCCATCAGTGCTCAGACTGTCCGCAATAGGCTGAGAGAGGCTAGACTGAAGGCTTGTAGGCCTGTTGTAAGGCAGGTCCTTACCAGACATCACCAGCAACAACGCCGCCTATGGGCACAAACCCACCTTCGCTGGACCAGACAGGAGTGGCAAAAAGTGCTCTTCACTGATGAATCACGGTTTTGTCTCACCAGGGGTGATGGACGGATTTGTGTTTATCGTCGAAGGAATAAGCGTTACACCGAGCTGTACCCTGGAGTGGGATCGATTTGGATCGATGGCTAGGGCCATTAACCCCAGAAATGTCCAGAAACTTGCAGGTGCCTTGGTGGAAGAGTGGGGTAACATCTCACAGCAAGAACTGACAAATCTGGTCCAGTCCATGAGGAGGAGATGCACTGCAGTACTTCAAACAGCTGGTGGCCACACCAGATACTGACTGGTACTTTTGATTTTGAGCCTCCCTTCATTCAGGGACACATTGTGAAACATTTTTAGCTAATGTCTTATGGTGTTGACTCTTTTAGTGTTCATACAAATATTTACACATTAAGTTTACTGAAAGTAAAATCAGTTGAAAGTCAGAGGACGTTTCTTTTTTTGCTGAGTATATATGTTTGTACTGAGCAAGCATTAAGTGCAAATGACTTTGACTTAACAACCTACTGTATGACTATTTATCAAAAGACAGCTGTTTAATAACCGTGGTTTAATCCAGCAATGCAAAAGAAATAACTTTATTTTTACATTTTTAACATATGGTTTTGTTTAGGCTAGGCAATGTGGTGTTGTGGTTTGTGTTTCTGATATTCTCCCACAAGTCAGTGGTTTCAGTCCCTGCTTCCTATGTGTCCCTGAGCAAGTCACTTAACATAACTCTACTGAACTTGTAAAATATGTAAATAAATAATTATATTGCATCTTTAGCTTCTAAAGTGCCTTGTTGAAGAGTGACTGTCAAATGTATAATAATAACATCCTGCTGTAATTGGCAGTTATTACTCACTTTGCGGAAATTGTCCATGATGATATCAGATGTTTAGATAACACAGCAATAATTAAGCAGTAAATAAGCAATAAACATCATGTGAGAGAAAATGCAAAATCTGCAAAAATAAATAAATGTATTACTTATAGAAATTAGCATCACATTTTAGGACAAATAAAAAAAAAAGTTAAATCAATTTAATTTTCTAAGAAACGTTGCTATGCAGAGTGTTTTAGTGTTTGTAAGGCATCAGTACCCCCACAGCACTGAGGCTGATGGGTAAATAAAATACAAATGGAGACACCTATGTGCACCTATTTGGCGTTTCTTAAATGGACAGGCATTGTGGTCCTATTCTTTTAAAAAAACAGAAAAAAAAACACGCACTAGTCTATAGCAGATCACATTTCTCTACAAAAAGAAAGTCAATTATACCTCTATAAACTTATAATCCTTCAGAATTCAAAAATGATAGTGCAAAAACGTACCTGATCTTGGTTCTCTGGAGAATATGGGAGGAGTCTTCATCCATTTTGTAGACAATATGACTACGTTCGGCCAGTTGCCCTGCGTGTCCCAGGACAAGGAAGCTTAGGCGAATATAAAAACTACAAGGTTTAATGCAACAAGGTAGGCCAAGAAGGTGGGCCTGTTCAATTAATAAAATGTCTATGTGTAATATTTTTGACCATTTCTGATTTATATTGCAGTTATTTTCTGCTTCAAATCTTACATGAAAAGAATCAGATCGTTGCTACATCTATTTTATTTTCAACAGCACTATTACAGAATTACTCCAGTTTTTCTCACAAAAGAACAATAAATATCAGAGAACAATAAAAAATCTTAGGGGAGTAATTACAAGAATGCAGTAGACTCAAAAAGTATTCAGGCACCTTAACGTTATTCACCTTTTGCTATGTTTCAGTCTTGTGCAAAAATCACATTTAGATTTTATTAAACAGTCTTCAGCTTTCAAATGTCATGACAATAGGTATGAATACTTGTGTCAATGTGTTATTTCAGGATTTTTATTTTCAGTATATTTCAAAAATTCCAGTTTTAAAATTGTTATTTGGGGTATTTAATGTTATTTTTTAATTTAAACCCAACCATGTTCAGGAAAAGCAGATTTGGAAAATGGGTGGATGTTTGAATGCTTTTAGCAAAAGGGGTCTGAATTCATCTAACTGATAGATACCAGCAGGGTATCTAAAAATGGAAAATAAAATAAAATAAAAATACAATTCTCCTGCCAGGAAATGTATGTACTATTGATCTTAGCAATGAGATCACAGTAAATGAATTACAAAAGAAAGGCTGTAAAACTAAATTTGTCACTAATAAGCTCACCAACATACTGACTTGACAATATAACTTGAAAATCACTTTGGTGCAGGTCATGGTCATAGGGTTCTTGACAGGATATCCACTTTTCCTGGATTAAGTCATTAAAACTGACAATCCACGATGTTGCCTACTGTACTTAAACATTATTTCTGAGTTTGAACTTGTGACTAGAACACAAACATGTCTATTGACCTTCTCGCTCAAGTTTGAAAAGTTTACTTGGTGAGATGTCCAACAGGCAAGAAAATTCTCCCCTCTGTTTATGGTAGTTATCACTATGCAGCTGTCCAGTTTGGATCCCATGGTATCTTCAAGCTGAACAGGTAAAGCTGAAGACATGGCACCAGTTTTGAAGTACTGTAGCTTCTTTGTCATTTTGGTGGAGGTTGCTGAATTCTGGCTCTGTGACATATCATTTTTCTCGTGTAAGTTTCAGAAAACATGACAAACAATAGTGTTCCATATTTTTTCTGTTCAGCAGTTTAAACTTTTAAGGTTACCCATGTGGAATGCATCAATACCTGCAAGGTTTTAGAAATCATAGCCATCTAATTACCTTTCTCACTGTGAGTTTCATCGGTCTTCATTTTTCTTTTTATGGTAAAAATGTTCTCTTGACTCATATATAGTCTTGGGACCCAGGAATGATGTAATGTCAAGCAGCTTGTTTGAAGTAATGAAGAACTTTGGACTTGATTAACTTAGTGAGGTTTGTGCCCCGTGGATCTTCTGCAAGGGCTTATGTTCTCAAAAAGTGGAATACTGGCTTAAGATACAAAATGCTGACATAGCCTTCTTCAGAGAGTGCATTAGTGAATTCATGGAGAGGATGCAGTGCCGTATAGCACCTTTAGATCTTGCACAAGTTTTCCTGTCAGTATATAGCACCAGAATCAGGGTCTTATTTTGCTCCAGGACCCTTTCAATCATTTTCTCCTTGGTTTCTTGGTTAAGACAATGGTGAACCTGGTGTACCTGACATGCATGTTAATATGAATTATAGGTAAATAGTAAATTATAACATAGTACTATTACTACTTCTACTAATAATAGTAATAATAACTTTTCATATGAGGATATGAAGCATGTCATCAAAGGTGTCTACAAATGGAACTAATGATATATAATACTACTGTCCAATTACTTGCCTGCCAACAATGTACAAGATCCAGGTTACCTGTATATCCAAAAGCATCAACAATCTCCTTCTGGACAACAAAATCATGTCAACAGAACAAAAGAGCTGTGGAAGCCAAATACAAGGTTGTAGAATTCAGCTCATTGTCAATAAAGCTGTAACTGAGGAAGCTAAAAGAAGTAAATAAAACCCCAGTATCACTTAGATGGATTACATCAAGGACCAGGATACCTTCTCACATAGCTGGAACTTTGCAGCACTTAAAATGTATAAAACAGTCCAGTGGAAGCAGGCAGCATGAGAGCCAGAAACAGGTGACTGCAGCTGTTGGTGTCTCTGCAAGCTGAGAAAACCTGATGGGGTAAGCTGGGGAGACGAGGATAGAGTGAGATCCACTAGGCTGGCTGAAGATCATAACCTGATGCATGGATGATTTTGCATTTAAAAATGTAATTATTAGTGTCTGTCCTCCACATGAACGCAATACTCTTGGTATATTATGTGCCCTCATTGCCAGACTCATCCTTGGTTCATGAGTATCAATGATCCCAGGTTCAAGGACATGATGGCAGCTGCAGCCAACCCATACCATCACAGTGGTCTCCATGGATCAGACTTGTTTTTTCGGCACAGCCCACAGGAATGGAATCAGATTGAAAGCAGGGCAATTTGGATACCAAGTCAACACCATGAACTGTTTGTCATGCTCCTCAAAGTGTGCAGTGTGGTAGGGCACATTAAAATGTATTTCCCATGAAAGGCACATTATTATATTTACCATCAAAGGGTTTAGATGGTCTGCAAAAATCTTTAGGTAGGTGTCATGTGTCAAAGTAATATCCAAATAAATCTGAATTTTTTTCCAGCAGAACATAGCCCAGAGCATCACACTAGCTCCACTGACTTGCCTTCTTCTCATAGTACATCCTCCTGCCATTTCTTCCTCAGGTAAACAAAGCACACTTACCTAGCCATCCACATGACCTAAAAAAAATGAGATGCACCAGACTAGGCCACCTTCTTCCACTGCTTCAGGGCTCAATTCTGATGCTTACATGACCATTGTAGTTACTTTTATCAGGTATGCAGTCCCATACACAATAAGCTGTGATGCACTGTGTGGTCTGAAACCTTTCTCTCATGACCAGCATTAAGATATTCAGAAATTTGTGATACAGTAGCTCTTCTGTGGAATCAGACCAGATGGTAGTCTTTGCTCCCCAAGTGCATCAATGAGCCTTGGACATACATGACCCTGTCACTGGTTTATTGGTTATCCCTCCTTAGATCATTTTTGGAAGGTACTAACCACTGCATCCTGGAAACACCCCACAAGACATGCCATTTTGGAGATGCTCTGACCAAGTTGTCTAGCTATCACAATTTGGTTATTTGTCAAAGTTTCTCAAATCCTTACACTTGCCCATTTTTCCTGCTTTTAATACATCACCTTTAAGAACCGACTGTTCACTTGTTGGCATTCTTACCTGATCCTCTCTCCTCTTATTTCTCTGCAGCCCAGCTGAAGACCTTGACTCTTAAAGTCATCACCATTGATCCACCCACTGCTGACATCACTTCTGGCCAACCCTGATGACATTATTTCCAGTACCCAGAATTCCCCTTCCTGCCACATCAGTTCCTGTTCCAGTCGCCCTGACTCCACCTCTTCCTCCTACCCACCATATTTATGAAGCAGTCTTCACTTGTTACTCAGTTTAGTTGTAAACTCTACTTCTTTAAAGACGTGTTTCTTTTCTTTGCTGATTTTCGGTATATGTGATGGCCATCCCCAAACCTATTTCTGTCTGTCGCCTAATTTTTTATCCCAATATAAAGTTTCAGTTTTAGTTTTAGCAATTCTGGTATGGTTAAAGAAATTATGGAGTTTAATTTTGTGTCACATTCAGACAGACATTCCAAGTCAGTTTGGAAATATTTGTTTAATGTTAGTAGAGGCCTGTGGTGGGCTGGCGCCCTGCCCGGGGTTTGTTTCCTGCCTTGCGCCCGGTGTTGGCTGGGATTGGCTCTAGCAAACCCCTGTGACCCTGTAGTTAGGATATAGCAGGTTGGATAATGGATGGATGGATGAATAGTAGAGGCTTACAAGAATGTCCTGTTAAAAACAAGAAAAGTAAAGACAAATACTGAATATGGACAATTTTATAAGATGCTTATATTTTTTGATCATTTCGGCTGAACAAAGTGCTTTTCTATGTGCATATTTTCAATTCAGATTTAACTGGAATAAAGCAATCAAAAATACTGCCCAAATGTGAGAGACAGGAATATACAGTATCTTTCTCAACTACATAATTACTTTTCTACAGTCTCAACATACTGTTTTCTCAAGGCATATGCAACACATTTTCTTAATGATGGAATGTCATATAGCCTTGTTGACATACCAGTGTCAGTGAACAAAGTAACTCGGGCATCTTTGAATATTTGTGTTCAATTAAATTTGCTTCCCAAGCGGCTGTCCTCTTCAAACATGATTTAAAAATGTGCTTTCATGCATTATGCACTTAAATTTGTACTCTTGGTGCTTTTAAACCGTTCATTCTATTTGCCCAGAAATAGTTCATAGGCTAATTTGAGAAGACTCTTTAGGTGAAGTTTCCACCCTTAATCTGTGCTGCACCTAACTTGCTCCAAAATATTGCAGTTCCTGTTGTTACGTTCAATGTTGAATTAAAAAAACTCCCATAAAGTGCTTTGTCATTTTCTACCACCTATGTTAATCTCTAAATCAGCCAAAGTAAGAGAAAGTTTACATATGGAATTTTGGCTCCTACTGGCCTGAAAAGTTCTGAAAAATCTGAAAACAGAGTCTACCGGACTTGATTATGAAAACCGTTATTTGATTGGGGTTGTTGTGGTCCCCCAAGTTTGAATCATTGTTTGGGTCCCACCTAGTTGTACTGAGGGAATCATACAAAAACTAGTGTATGATGCCAAAATATAAGAGTTGCCTACACATGAATAGGCAATATACAAGAAGAGCAAGCAGTCCATGACCAGAGAGTGCTAGCATGCAATAGGGGAATGGACAACAATTAAAACACAATCTGAGATGATGAACAACATCCATCCGTCCATTACCCAACCTTCTATATCCTAACTACAGGGTCATGGGGGTCTGCTGGAGCCAATCCTAGCCAACACAGGGCGCAAGGCAGGAAACAAACCCCAGGCAGGGCGCCAGCCCACCGCAGGGCACGCACACACATACCCCCACACCAAGCATGCACTAGGGCTAATTTGGGATTGGCAATGTTACCTAACCTGCATGTCTTTGGACTGTGGGAGGAAACCGGAGTACCTGGAGGAAACCCATGCAGATACAGGGAGAACATGCAAACTCCACGCTTTTACTGTTAAACAGCACTTCCCTTGTAGTCACTGTCAAATTAACATCATTGATTAAAATAGCCTGTTCATGGAAAACAAACTCTTTATGAACAAGTCCATCAGTGCTAAAAAATGAGATTGCTATTGTCTCATTAAAATCAGGCTTTGTGCTATTTAGAAACAAATCACTGTAGTCACATTCAAAATTGTAGAATAAATGCCAGAGATATGCATTTGATCAAGATGCCATTTGGTTGACTGATTACTCACACTTGTAGGCATATGGTACAAAGTGGCATATTTGATAACTTCAGAGCACTCCAATGCTACTGATCGATTCTGGAAATCCATTAACACAATTTCTGTTTGTGCCTTTAGAATGGAAGAGAAGCTTCCTATGCTTCCTATGAACAATTACATTCCAAATTTAACATTCCAACTACACATTTCTTTCACTATCTTCAAATCAGGAACTTTGTTAAACAGAACCTTCCAGATTTTCCTCATCTTGCACCCTCATCCATGCTGGAAAAAATATTGCTCAATCTCAAGGACTTAGACTCCATCTCTGCAATATATAAAATCATTTTACAATCCCTCCCTTTCAAAGATCCAAGAGGACACTGGGAAAAAGATCTCTCAATTAATATATCAGAAGAGGAGTGGAAAGTAGCAATGCAGAGAATTCACTCGAGCTCCATATGCGCAAAGCATACAATTATACAACTTAAAATTATTTATCGAGCGCATCTGTCTCGACTAAAACTCTCCAAAATGTATCCACGGCATGATCCAACCTGTGAACGCTGCAAATTAGTTCCAGCCTCACTAGGTCACATGTTTTGGGCCTGCACCAAATTAACATTATTCTGGACAAAAATTTTTAATTACCTTTCAGACAGCCTTGGACTCACAATCCCTCCTAACCCATTAACAGCTGTGTTTGGGGTTCTTCCAGAGGGGCTTAAAGTGGAGAAAGACAAACAAATTGTGATTGCATTCACTACACTCTTGGCACGCAGACTTATTCTGATAAACTGGAAGAATCCAAACTCTCCTCTTTTAAGTCAGTGGGAAACCGATGTGTTATATTATTTGAAATTGGAAAAAATCAAATACTCAGTTAGAGGATCCGTACAGACGTTTTTCAAAACATGGCAGGATCTAATCAGTAATATTTTAAAATAAGTTCATGAAGCACAGAGAATTTATTAATTTAGGTATGTTTAAAAGCTGTAAAATTTTTATGCCGTTTGGCTTGCTCTCTCTCTCAAGGGTGGGGATCGATCTGTTCTTAACTCTATTTTTCTTTTTGTAAAAACTTGATTGCTTTGTATGGAGTGTAATAAAATTAATAAAATAAAAATAAATAAATAAATAAACAAGAATGGAAGAGAAGCAAAAAGAAGACATCTGACATTACCTGCACCTCTCCATAACTAGCCATGCCTCTTCCGCCTCACCTTTTACATAGCCATTTTCCAGATTTTCTGAAATGAAAAAAAAGCATAATTTTTATCTTAGCACCTTTTCTCTAGCATTGCACCAGGACTACAATACACCATCCCCACCTCCCCCCTTTCTTCTACCTGCCCTGCATCTATGTCTGTATGTATAAATCAAAAAAATGAACACAGTATGAGGCAATCACCTCATTCCATGCCCTGGATATGACGATATGTTTTAATTCATTAAACTGGCCATATTAATCGTAAAAATTAACATGTTAATTTTCCCAGGCCTAATATATTGTAACAACCCGAATGCAAGGAAGACTACTGAAGAGACACTATCCATCCATCCATCCATCCTCTTCCGCTTATCCGAGGTCGGGTCGCGGGGGCAGCAGCTTAAGCAGAGAGACCCAGACTTCCCTCTCCCGGCCACTTCTTCCAGCTCTTCGGGAGAATCCCAAAGGCGTTCCCAGGCCAGCCGGAGACATAGTCCCTCCAGCGTGTCCTGGGTCTTCCCCGGGGCCTCCTCCCGTTTGGACGTGCCCGGAACACCTCACCAGGGAGGCGTCCAGGAGGCATCCTGATCAGATGCCCGAGCCACCTCATCTGACTCCTCTCGATGCGGAGGAGCAGCGGCTCTACTCTGAGCCCCTCCCGGATGACTGAGCTTCTCACCCTATCTTTAAGGGAAAGCCCAGACACCCTGCGGAGGAAACTCATTTCAGCCGCTTGTATTCGCGATCTCGTTCTTTCGGTCACTACCCATAGCTCATGACCATAGGTGAGGGTAGGAGCGTAGATCGACTGGTAAATTGAGAGCTTTGCCTTACGGCTCAGCTCCTTTTTCACCACGACAGACCGATGCAGAGCCGCATCACTGCGGATGCCGCACCGATCCGCCTGTCGATCTCACGCTCCATTCTTCCCTCACTCGTGAACAAGACCCCGAGATACTTGAACTCCTCCACTTGGGGCAGGATCTCTCCCCCAACCCTGAGAGGGCACTCCACCCTTTTCCGGCTGAGGACCATGCTCTCGGATTTGGAGGTGCTGATTCTCATCCCAGCCGCTTCACACTCAGCTGCGAACCGATCCAGAGAGCTGAAGATCACGGCCTGATGAAGCAAACAGGACAACATCATCTGCAAAAGCAGTGACCCAATCCTGAGTCCACCAAACCGGACCCCTTCAACACCCTGGCTGCGCCTAGAAATTCTGTCCATAAAGTTATGAACAGAATGGTGACAAAGGGCAGCCCTGGCGGAGTCCAACTCTCACTGGAAGCGGGCTCGACTTACTGCGGCAATGCGGACCAAGCTCTGACACGGTTGTACAGAGACCGAACAGCTCTTATCAGGGGTCCGGTACCCCATACTCCCGGAGCACCCCCCACAGGATTCCCGAGGGACACGGTCGAATGCCTTTTCCAAGTCCACAAAACACATGTAGACCGGTCGGGCAAACTCCCATGCACCCTCAGGACTCTGCTAAGGGTGAAGAGCTGGTCCACTGTTCGCGACCAGGGCGAAAACCACACTGTTCCTCCTGAATCCGAGGTTCGACTATCCGGCGGACCCTCCTCTCCAGAACCCCGAATAGACTTTTCCAGGGAGGCTGAGGAGTGTGATCCCTCTATAGTTGGAACACACCCTCCGGTCCCCTTTTAAAGAGGGGACCACCACCCGGTCTGCCAATCCAGAGGCACTGTCCCGATGTCCATGCGATGTTGCAGAGGCGTGTCAACCAAGACAGTCCTACAACATCCAGAGCCTTAAGGAACTCGGTATCTCATCCACCCCGGGGCCCTGCCACCAAGGAGTTTTTTGACCACCTCGGTGACTTCAGTCCCAGAGATGGGAGAGCCCACCTCAGAGTCCCCAGGCTCTGCTTCCTCATTGGAAGGCATGTTAGTGGGATTGAGGAGGTCTTCGAAGTACTCCTCCCACCGACCCTAAGCGTCGAAGTGAGGTCAGCAGCGCACCATCCCACCATATACGGTGTTGACACTGCACTGCTTCCCCTCCTGAGGCGCGGACGGTGGACCAGAATCTCCTCGAAGCCGTCCGAAAGTCGTTCTCCATGGCCTCTCCAAACTCCTCCCATGCCCGAGTTTTGCCTCAGCAACAACGAAGCAGCGTTCGCTTGGCCTGCGGTACCTATCAGCTGCCTCCAGAGACCCACAGGACAAAAAGTCCTATAGGACTCCTTCTTCAGCTTGACGGCATCCCTCACGCCGGTGTCCACCAGCGGGTTGGGGATTGCCGCCACGACAGGCACCGACCACCTTGCGACCACAGCTCCGGTCAGCCGCCTCAACAATAGAGGCACGGAACATGGCCCATTGGACTCAATGTCCCCACCTCCCTCGGGGCGTGGTTGAAGTTCTGCGGAGGTGGGAGTTGAAGCTACTTCTGACAGGGGACTCTGCCAGCCGTTCCCAGCAGACCCTCACAACACGTTTGGGCCTACCAGGTCTGACCGGCATCTTCCCCCACCATCGAAGCCAACTCACCACCAGGTGGTGATCAGTTGACAGCTCCGCCCCTCTCTTCACCCGAGTGTCCAAGACATATGGCGCAAGTCCGGCGACACGACCACAAAGTCGATCATCGACCTGAGGCCTAGGGTGTCCTGGTGCCAAGTGCACATATGAACACCCTTATGCTTGAACATGGTGTTCGTTATGGACAATCCATGGCGAGCACAGAAGTCCAATAACAAAACACCGCTCGGGTTCAGATCGGGGCCATTCCTCCCAATCACGCCCTTCCAGGTCTCACTGTCATTGCCCACGTGAGCATTGAAGTCTCCCAGCAAAACGAGGGAATCCCCAGAAGGTATGCCCTCTAGCAACCCCTCCAGAGACTCCAAAAGGGTGGATACTCCAAACTGCTGTTGGCATATGCACAAACAACAGTCAGGACCCTTCCCCCACCCGGCGGAGGGAGGCCACCCTCTCGTCCACGGGGTAAACCCCAATGCACAGGCTCCAAGTGGGGGCAATAAGTATGCCCACACCTGCTCGGCCTCTCACGGGGCAACTCCAGAGTGGTAGAGAGTCCAGCCCCTCTCAAGAAGATTGGTTCCAGAGTCCAAGCTGTGCGTCGAGGTGAGTCCGACTATATCTAGCGGAACCTCTCACCTCGCGCACTAGCTCAGGCTCCTTCCCTTCAGAGAGGTGACATTCCACGTCCCAAGAGCCAGTTTCTGTAGCCGAGGATCAGACCGCCAAGGTCCCGCCCGCCACCACCCAACTCACACTGCACCCAACCTCCTTGGCCCCTCCCATAGGTGGTGAGCCCATGGGGAGGAGGACCCACGTTACCTCTTCGGGCTGTGCCCGGCAGCCCCATGGGTGCAGGCCCGCCACCAGGCGCCGCCATCGAGCCCCACCTCCAGGCCTGGCTCCAGAGGGGCCCGGTGACCAGCGTCGGGCAAGGGAAAACGTTGTCCAAAGTTTTTACTCTTCATTGGAGGTTTGTTGAACCGCTCTTTGTCTCATCCCTCACCTGAAGAGACACTAGTAATTGTTAAATGCTTTCTGCATTTTATGCCTTTCTGGATGCACCATCCCAAACTCCCGTTGTATGGCCACAAGAGGTGCTGTTCAGTAGTACAGTACCAGTCATGTTGTCTCAACTTTCGGATGCTCTTCGAAGTGGTTTCTAGGCAGCAGTTCTGGTCTCTTTTTATGTCACTCATTGGTCACAGCTCCACCCCCTGCCTCAGTTGCAGCACAGATTTCACCTGTGCAGTTTTCTCGGAAGTCCAACATTTATGTCACAACACAAAAACAGCAAGTGATCCTCCAGCAGAGACAGCATGACATTTTAAATGTTAGAGACAAAAAACTATGATGAGAGAGAGAGAGTAAAAAAGAGAGAAAGACAGAAGGAGGGGAAAAACATTTCAAAACATCAAGATATTTTCACAATATCAGGCATCTTCAGCTGTAAATATAAAACTAGAAATCAATAAAAAAAAACCAAAATGAAAATAAATAAAAAATAAAAATGGATTGGCAGGTTTAATTTTTCATTAGTTTGCAGACTTTAGGCTTTTTGTCAAGTTACCTGGAAACTTTGCTGATCGTTCAGTAGAGATACTACCAATTCAGTAATTGTTTCAGGTACAGTTTGTACTTTTTCATTACCAAATTACCTTTCCAACATTCTGTTCGGGTATATAAATGCTAGTAAAACTGTCTATCAGTGTGTTAAAGAACAGTTTTATTTTCCTGTAAGGATTTTTCAGTACTAACTGATAAGTAGGTTGCTATCAACAAAATTCAAGCACCTGAGAAATGCATCAGTGACACCATTGTGTTTGGAGTACAGTATGTGCTGCTACATTGTACTGTTTTTGTCACGGGTGACATAATGTTGTTTACCATTGCCATGTCTGTTGTCAGTCATGTGAAACATTATGCCGCCACACACTGTCTATATAAGGTGGCGACAAATAGCTTCTAATATTCTATCTTTGGACCACTTTACTATTTTGACAACATCATTAATGTGGAAGCCTTTAGTTTTTAGGACTTTTTTTTCTGTGTTTCCTTGAGCTTTGTTTTTGAGCATTGCGTATTGATTATCAGTTTTCCTTTCTTTCTCTTAATGTACTGTATTAACCTCTTGCCTGTCCCCCAGCTATGAAGTTTCCTGACCAATCCTTGTGCTTTTAACTCCAGGTCAGTTCTTTCTAAAATGCCTAAATTTAGTTGCTCATTCTGAGCAAGTTCATAACAGTTTGAACCAGTGAGCCATCATCTGATGAAAGAAACATCCTCTGAGGGGGCTGTTTTGACAGATACGGTGAGTGAGTGACTTCCAGTCAGTACACTCAGAAACCAAACAGTACATGAAGCATCAAAAGTTTTTTTATGCGCTCAGAACAAGGAATGGCGTGTTAAATGACTACACAGTGCCACCTTATGTAGGACAATTTGTACAGTTCAGTTTTTTTCTCAAAATGTTTTTCTTACTGACCATAAATGATCTATGATGGGAGAATTACATTTCACTGCATGGTTTCTGGTCTTAACTCTCCTAAGTATAATCTGTTTGTTCTTCTTATTGTTCATAATTTAAAGTTCCAAATTGTAATTTTTTAATCATTTAAGGTTCTGTAACTTACATTATTCCTTTTGAGAATTCCATGTAGTGTCCTTTGTGACAAAATAGTTTATATACTGTAGACTAATGCTGAATAGAGAATGCTTGTAATAATTAACTTTTTTTTCAAAGCATTGACAATAATGGTACAACAACAAAATTAATTAAAGTTTTCTTTCTGTGATATCATGTCGCTTTTTCTTAATTTCGTAGATACAAAAACTGAAACAATTTGTAAGATAGTTTTAACTTTCAAATACTTTCTCATAATAAAAAAATATTTCCCAGAGTTATAAACACCATACATATGCTCTATTTTCATCCATGTTGCAGATAATTTACACCATTTTAGCAGGACCTTACATACAAATTCCCCTCCTAGAAAACAGGTTATATCTTTTTCTCATTTAGAAAGTACCACCATTCAATAGAATTAACTGAAGACCACACAACCTGAACTCACACAGGTCTAGAGGTGCAAACACTAAATAGCAAGATGAATTCAAAGAGTGTGTGTGTTTATTTCAATTCATTTCCAACATTGGATTGCATCAATGCCAGGAGACAACAGAGTTACAGAGTAATCAAAGTGAAAGAGGAAAAGGATGAGGAAGAGGAAAGGGAAAACAAATAGCTATTTTGGATTAAATGCAAACGTATTTGACCATGGACTGACAAGGAGAGCAGCTGCTCCATGGCTTTGTCTATTGTGTCTAATTCTTACCTTTAGACAGGAGAACCAGTAATTTACTGCTATCTACTGTAAACAGGAAAAGCAGCCTACAGTAGCTACATTGATAATACTGGATAGGACTGTACACAATGGCAGGACACTGGTTCTGCAGTTATACACTTTAATCTCCTTAGCATTACATTAAAATAAACAATATGTAAAAAACATTGCATTTTTTGGCTTGAAAAATGACATTTTTATTAAATCTCATCTTTCTCCTTTAAAACATGCAAAACACTAAAAGTACAAAGTCAGAAGTGCATAAAGTATAATCTTCTTCTTTCGGCTGCTCAGTTAGTTTTTGCCACAGTGGATCATCTTCTTCCATATCTTCCTGCCCTCTACATCTTGTTCCATTACACTCTCCACCTGCATATCCTCGCTCACCACATCCATAAACCTTCTCTTGCCTGGCAGCTCTATCTTTAACATCTTTCTCCCAATATACCCAGCATCTCTCCTCTGCAGATGTCCAAACCAACGCAATCTCACCTCTCTGACTTTGTCTCCCAACCGTCCAACTTGACCTGACCCTCTAATGTACTAATTTCTAATCCTATCCATCTTTGTCAAATCCAGTGCAAATCTTAGCATCTTTAACTCTGCTACCTCCAGCTCTGACTCCTGCTAAATGACAGAAATAATAATGATGATGATGAATAATGATAATATGAAATGAATAATAATGATAATAAAAATAATAACACTGATGCTGATATAGTATATACTGTCAAAATATGTCTTTTGTATTGTACATGTTTGAACAGGAAAACTGATTAGGTGTATGGTCATTTTCCCCAACAATTCTTTTGATCACATTATCATCAAGAAATAACTTAGATAGATAGATAGATAGATAGATAGATAGATAGATAGATAGATAGATAGATAGATAGATAGATAGATAGATAGATAGATAGATAGATACTTTATTAATCCCCAAGGGGAAATTCACATACTCCAGCAGCAGCATACTGATAAAAACAATATTAATTAAAGAGCAATAAAAAAGAGCAGTGCAAGTTAAAAAAATGCAAGGTGGAGAGTACGAGTCAGGTGTAACAGTCTCTAATCTTGCATAGTGTTAACGTCTACCCCCCGGGTGGAATTGAAGAGCCGCATAGTGTGGGGGAGGAACGATCTCCTTAGTCTGTCAGTAAGTAAGTAAATGCAACTTGGTTGTCAATGTTCACTTTTATTCCTAGCTGTCCCACAAAATCAAAACAAGGTGGTGCTGGTTTATTTGAAGCGTGATCAAAAGAACCCCAACTGCAAGCGTCACTTTCAGATCCATCAGAATCACTTTCTGTTTCACTATGCGTTTCAATTTCACTGCCTGAAGACAGATTCACTTTGTCATCACTGTTGATATGTGGCTCCTCAACATCACTGTTCATATCACTTTCAAGAGTGTGCAACACCTGGACTGCTGAAAAATATTTCTTACAAGACTCTATTATGAGGCTAGGAGAAGACGTGTCTACATGATTACCCAGGGTATGCTCAGGCCTGACGCTTACACAAGACACACCTATGCCAGTGCCTGAGTAACACACGGGACTAATGCTGTTAGCATTTTTACAGCCTGAGTAATCCTCAGGGTCTAGTGCATACATGTTGGATTTTCTATTTTATTGATTATTATCGCTCTTTGATTATCAGACTGTGTATTTGGGATTTTTTTCCTGTGGACTGCATTTTAGACAACTCCTTTAATGCCTTGCTTTGCTCTGTGGAGCTTTTCATGAATTTTATGGCATTTTGAAAATAAATCTTATTTTTAGAAAGATTCTTTTCATAGTCTGTCTTTCCAAGCCAAGGTTTTACAATTTATCCTACTCTTGGAAGTCACTTTTGGCACATTTAAGTTGTTTTGAGGCTTAAATCTCTCTTGGAGCTGCAAGGTCTAAAGCAGGCCTGTGGAGTTAGGAGTTTAACCCATTTAGAGTAAGGCCTAATCCAGGTGGGCACAGGAGGCCTGTCCTGGCTTGTGAAGGCTTTTGGAGGCTCGCACCCTTTTTGCTTTCATGAAGGCTCCAGTTCATAATGTCAACTACACACTATTGGGATAAACGCAAAACACTATGATCTCCTTTGCATCTTTAGTGTACAGTGTACGGCAGTCTGCTGTAAATGGTCGCAGACATATTCAAACATTCCCTCTTTTACAAATGCATGTAGTCAATATAAATCACAAATAGCAGTGGAACACAAATTTATTTTTCTAAAAGCAATACATTATTATCCATACTTGGGTGTGAATATTAGGCTAATAGACAAAACAAATACAGAGTAAGATGGAGGAAACAGCATTTTACAGGGAAAAAAAGAAAAGAAAGCGAAAAAACTGGAAAGGAAAAAATATGCTGAATCCTGTCTCCTGTTTGGGTCTGGCCATAGAACCTTATCTGCATCAAAAGTGGCACTCTCTCTGCCAAGATTGTAGAGGAAGTATTGTCTGGAGTGATATATCCACTCATGGCATATATCTATATCCTCCATTTCCTGGAGATTTGTGTCTATAGGGCTGGTGATCATACGCTGTCCACCTCCATTATGAAAAACCTTCACTTGAGTTTAGGAATGGTGAGTATGGTAGAAGCATGAAAATAGGTGGGTTTTCAATTAATACATTTCAGACCACAGCAGACCAGTGGAAAGTTACTTTATCCCAGATAATGATAATCCTGGACTGCTCTGGCCTATTCCCATTGTCTTCAAACCATGATTGACCACATAATCGGCCAGGGTGGTCTGGATTTCATCAGTGCATGTTCTCCTTTGTCATCTTCCATGTCAGTGTTCTCATTCTCCTCTCATCCTCCGATCTTCTCCTCTACCTCTCTTAGCAATATTTGCCTCCACTGTTGTCCAAACCAAGAGAACTAACCTGTTACAAAGTGTTCATGCTCTGCTGAGTGAAGCAATTGCCTGCTAAATGTTTCACTCTTGAGATCTAGGTAAAGGCCAATGGGGGTGCCATTTTGAATGTCAGTATTTTCCAAAGTAAGACAGAGGAGATTTCAATTTTGGTAATTGTGTCTAATGTAGAGAACTGTGTGGAGTGTTCTGCAAAATGTACATTTTGAAATTGCAATCTGAGCAATAAGGTGAAAATGTGCTTGCAGTCCTGCAGACTTGATTAAAAGATTTGGTCCATGAGTAAATGGTTTCAGTAATTGTGAGTCAAGTACCAATTTTTGAATGTTCAGGATTTGAAAAAAGTACAAATCACAGGCAATACTCTCTCTGCCTTGATTGCAGGAGAGGTATTGTCTGAAGTGACAAATCCACCCCAGCATACCACCTCATCTACATCTTCACAGGCCTTCTCCATTGCCTGGAAAAGGCTTATGCATCTGAACGGCTGGAGATTTTACACTTTCCATCTTCATAATGGGAAAAGTTCTTCAACGGTGTTTAGGAATGGTAAGTATGGTGGAAGATACAGCATGAAAAATCATGGATGGTCAATAAACCAATTTCAGACCACAGCAGCTTCCTTCATACTCAAACCCTAGTTGGCCACATGATCAACCAGGGTTGCCCAGATTTCATCTGTGATGGTTCTTTGTCTTCTTCATTGTCTTTGTCGTCATCCTTGTTTTCCTCCTGTCTTCACACCTCTTCCCCTACCTGACAAAACAAAGGAAATTTCAGTTTTGGTTATTGTGTCTAATGTAGAGATCTTCATGTAGTGTTTTGCAAAATGTGCATTTTGAAATTGTAAACCGAGTGCTAATATGAAAATGTACTTGCCATTCTAAAGACATGGCTAATAGATCTGGTACATGAGTAAGATGTTTCAGTGATTGTGCTGCAAGTACCAGTTTTTGTGTGTTCGTGATCAGAAAAAACTGTTAAAACTAAAAATAAAACAAAGATTCTCAAATGAGCAAAAATAAACAAAAAGAAATTGCCTTAAAGGAAATCCTGTAGTAAACAAGTCAAAAGATGCAATCCTTAATTGAAATCCTCAAAACGAAACCAGAAGTAAGAAAAAAAAAATAGCAAAATAAGGAAGAGTAATATGAAAAGACTTCAAATACAAACTTAAATGAACTACTGGCTGGATGTCTTACTCTGTTTCCAGATAAAGGCAGAGGGAAGACCCAGAGGCGATGACATCAGGACGGTCCCACCTTCTTGGGCTGCACCCACAAAACACATGGAATGGAGGAAAATTTAATAAAAAGGTATGTAACTACAAAATTAACAGAAAAAACATAAAAATAGAAAATGATAATTCAAAAATAACAATAACCTACATAACATAGGTGTTAACCTGCCTATCATAACACAAAGTTGTAATGATTCCAGCTATAATATAATATAATGTTTACTGTCCATCTTCTTACTTGCTAATGCCATGGTTGATGTCACAGTCAACAAAAGTTGATCTTATCTCATTTGAAATCTTTTGTTTTCTTTTTCATTCTCTGCATCTTCCTTTCCATCTTCCCCTCTTTGTTCTTTCTTGTTCTAATACGATCCTATATCATTGGGTGATGCTTACAGTATATAGAGATCAGAGTAGGCAATGTGGGTTGATTGTGCTTAATTAAAACAATAGCCATATTTGTTCTACATTCTTTTTTCACTTTGTACTTTTGTGTACTGGAAATCTGAGGTTTGGTTTAGGGTGAAGAGTGTTTGCTTTTGGGTTTACAGTAATGCTCATTTTTTCTATGGACGTTTGAGGTTTGTGCAGATAAGCGAGGGATTGTGTATGAGATTTTGAGAAAATAGTGAAATGTTCAATAACATGTGTCCAAGCAATCGAGAAAAACTGTAATAAATTGTAACGGATGCATTATATACTGAACTGTCAACACACACATGGCTATCTTGGATCTTCAAGCTACTCTGTGTAACCATAGAGTTGGATCTGATACTTGGATGGATACAGAAAAGTGCTAAGTCACTGCTCTAGCATACATTGCAGTGTTTTGGACTTCTAGATGTATTCTGTTCTAATCACAAAATGGCTTCTTCACATGATTAGAAAAGTGTGAACAATTTTGTGCTGTTGTGTTTAAATGATGGCACCTGTGTGCTAGTGTTATGATTACAGTAGCGCATAAATGGCAAAGGGGTGAAGCCTCCAAAATTGACCCAAAAGAAGACTGATGTCTTCACCACCCTGTCCTAAAAAGGCAACACTCCAAGGCAGCCTAAACTCTCACTCTATGAGATGGCTTTGTCCTATATTTGGCATTCTGGGGCTTTGTCCGGGAGAAAGCATTGCTATAGATAGCTAATTTGAGTGGCACACGTGCAGATAAACCTCATGTTCAAAATCTTTTTAGTTTTTTTTTTGTACTTGCCTTCCCAATTTTTGATCTCCAGCTCCCAATGTTGACTGCTGATATTTCATTTCATTTACAAATTGTTCGAAAGACAGGATTGACTCTCAGTTCTGACCTCAGCTTGCTTTTTGACTACGTGTTTCTCCCAGTCCTTTACATAAAAATATTACTGTCTCCCTGCGGTGCGGTACAGCTAACTGTGTTTAACTTTTGTGGCCTGTGTTTTCCATTTGATGCCACAGGTCATCATCACTGAAGGAGAAATGTATTTTGTGAAGGAGGATATGTTTAGAATTTTTCAAAAAGAGTGAATAAATTCTTCAAAGTGTATCTAACTAGGAAAACATTGTTTAAGGTTTAGCTAAATGAGTGACTGGTTTGAAAACTGACTTTTGGACTTTGACAGTTTTGTTCTGAGAATCAAGTTTATTGTGGTAGCAGTTCAGAAAATTTAAATTATAATTACATATAATAATAATAATATATTATAATATTATATAATGATATATAATATATTATATTATACTAGCCAACCCGTGGCGTACCATACGCCGCATAATCAGGCCGGTTTTTAATGATTTTTAAGCACAGGGAGAAAATTAACATTTGAAAAATCGGTAATGTAATAAATCAGCAAGAAAAGCAACATTGTAACAATGCACGGAACGAACCAACACACAATCGTCCGTGACTGAAAACTGGCGGACCGCCATCGCGCCCTGCCTGCTCATGTGCCCACCTCCAACTCGTCACTTGAGTCATTGTCATCTTTGCACAGTCCAGATGCACCTGTGACTCACGTAGACTTTCTGTGTTCCTGCAGGAGCATCTAAGAAGACGCATGTTTGTCGCGGATGCAAATTGCTGTATGTAGCGTGTAAAACAGTTTGCAATGGTGCATGAGGTCGTGCGTCGTAACCGAAAAGTCGGTTTTTAAAGACTGCTTACTTCATTGTGTTTTAACCTCAGTTGTAAAGGATTGTTTTAAGGATCCCATGGGATACCCCTCGCAAACTGTTTTACACGCTGCATATGGCGATTCACCTCCGGCGTGGCTCCTTCCTGCGTGTGCCATAGGTGTCTTACTTATGGCCAAGTGAATCCACGCCCCTTTCCGGGGTGCTTTCCATGGGTGTCTTGCCTTAGTGAATTATATACAGTATATAGATAATATATATAATTGTAATGTAGACGAGGACCTACATCCAGTATCAGGAAAATGTCTTTATTAAAGGATGTTGTTTAATAAATTCGCAATGTTAATAAGATGGGTGCAAGAGGGTTAACATTTATACTGCACATCATTTTTGTTTTTCATATAATTCATACATTTTATTTGATTTATTTTTTCAATAGTCTGTTTGAACTATTGATGTATGTAAGTTCTTCAAGACTGCTGTCTTATCTTATTGCAAAGCTTCTATTGAAATAAGACAGACACAGGAGCAGTAGTTCCTCGATCGAAGACAATTATACAATGAAAATAAAAAACCACTACAGAAAGTTCATGTGAATAAAAATACACTGGTAATATGTGAATAGACTGAATAAAAATGAAACAACATGACATTAACATTTTTTCATTTGTACAGAATATATATTCTTGTGAATGAAGAATAAAGTTCAACCAAGAAGAAGTCGGTAAGGGTTGATCAAATGTTCTCATCTTGGAATTCAGTTATGTTGCAGCCCTTAGTAACTAGAGCATGTTCAATCTCATTTTAATTAAAGATGTCATTGTTCTCGATGGCATTATTCTTTGTATACTGACATCACACAATCTGGAGCTATGGACATTTGTACAGACTGCCTAGAATATTTTTCCTTGCAGAGCCTCATGTATACTTGTTACCTTTTAGTCCTCTTGTCCGTGTTTATACAGACTGTAGTCTCCTACCCAGTTGCTTCCGAACGATCCAAATTATGTTACATTTCATTAAATTAAAAATGAATATTTAATAATGATTGTCTTTAAATTAAAAGGTAAACAAGATATGTTATTTAAAGTGCATCACAAACTTAAAAATGAAAGATACTGTGGTATATGTTTTAAATGTTTGAGGTTTATTGGTTAGTGCCCATGTCTCCCAAATCTAGTGTTCTGGGATCAAATCCTGTAACCAGTCATTGTCTGTATAAAGTGTGCATATTCTTCCTGTGTGTGTGTGTGTGTGGGGGGGTTAACCTTAGATGCTAGTTTTTTTATAGTTTACTTCCTTCCAACTAGCACAAAGCGCACTTTTCTGAATTAGTGGTGGATCAAACTAGTTTTAGACCCATATTGGCACTCTTTACATTGTTACATATTTAATCATAAAGTGAAAATGGATTTGTTTAAAATGAATGAATACATTCTTATTTTGGTCCAAGGCTGATAAATTTGGTCTGCTAAAATACTTCTCCAAGGATATGGGTTTGATTCCCAGCCCAGTCACTCCAGCAACACAAAACAAGCATGCTTGGTTAGATGGCACATTTTTCTGTCATGAGACTGTGTATGTGTGAGAATATACATTGTAGAGTTTATCGATCCTTCTACTTGATGCCGCTAAGGCAGACACTGGCAACCTATGATTGTGTAAGAAAACGAAAATGAATTCAGGGATATTTAGGTTCTTTGCCAGCACTATCCATCAACCAATACATTCAATTCATCTCTTATTAATAAAGAAAATATTGCAGTGACCTTTGGTTTGAGTAGAGGAAGAAGAGTACTTTCGACTTTCTACTTAAGTAGTCCATTTCGTCTTTTACTCTCAGTCGTTTTGGCCACCTTACTGTTTTTCCTCATTTCACCCCTTCCATTCTTTGCCTATAGTGCCTACACCATCAATTCAGGGATATTTAGGTGTTCCATTGCACTTTTTCAAGGCAATGAATAAATATTATAAAATAAGAATATATTATAGCGATCTTCAGTTTGAGTAAAGGAAGAAAAGAGGGGCAGTGGTCAATAGAGGCCACTTACAGTGTCTTTTCCTGTAAGTCTCATTGGTTATGTGGAACCCAGGGTACTCTGCCCACACACAATTCCTCTTATTGCCCGATCTTCTCTGTACTGCAAAGTACCAAATATGAATACTGTGTCATTCACATACATGTCACTGCATATCCAAGACACTATAATTTTTTTCTCTATTTTCTGCTGACATTGTGGTGACAGATATCTATTGTAATCATCCTAGAAAATAACAAATTATGTACAGTATTAAATAAATAGCATGCCATATAGTGTGGAACTGTGCATAAACTAGTCGTTCTTCATTATATTATTATTTTAGTCTTGTTTTTTTCCACTATAATTCTAAATATTCTTAAATAATAAAATGAAGAACATTATTGTAAAATTTACCATACACAGGAGTCCAGTAGGCAAATAAGAATTTTGTGGCAGCCAGAATGCAAAGACAGTGACTACAGAGCAAGTGAAATTTAGGGTGGAGTGGTGACTTTGAGGCTAAGGATCTGCGCTGGTATCCAGAAGGTTGCCGGTTCGATTCCCTGTCACTGCTAAAAGAGATCCTACTCTCCTGGGCCCCTTGAGCAAGGCCCTTAACCTTCAATTGCTCCAGGGGCGCTGTACGATGGCTGACCCTGTGCTCTGACCCCAAGGGGTATGCAAAAACTAACAAATTCCTAATACGAGAAATTGTATAAGGCAAAACAAAAAATACATTTGTGGCAAAAAGTTTGAGTATGTTAAAGCTGCAGTGTTTTTATACACTTTGATACACCAAGAAGTAGGAGTGAGGTCTGAGTGAAAGCGGCCTGTGATTTTAGCCTGGCTATCCATGCATGTTTAGCACATTTATGATGGCTGTTCAAGAGTTATAGACATTGGGATCAACATAAAAAGGTAGCAGCAAGACCTGGTGTAATGAATTTGGAATGCTTGTGCCTGTTTTGAAGCACATCAAGAACATCTCCAAAAACTATTCACAATTCATTTAAAAACAGAATGAGATTGATAGCCATTTATAGCGCCATTGGTGAAATAATAGGCATGTCCCAAAAAGGACAACAGGCAAATGGTCCGGTAAATGAAAAAGACAAAGGGATCCGACAAAGAGGAGTAGAAAAATGGATAGCCATGGTTGTAACCAGGAAGTCAAAATAACTGTCAGACTAAAACTAAAACAGCTATAATATATACAGATGGTAATGTTAATTTTTGAACATACATAAAAATATACATATCTAAACAATGTACACAGCCCGAAGGTCCTCAATTGTTTGAGCTTTTGAATTCAAGACAGCATCAGTGAATAAGCAGAAGAATGGTATTTTATTTGAATGTTTTCCTGTTTATGCACTACTCTAACTTTCAAGAAGTATTTATTTAACTATATTTTAGCACTTTGTGAACAAACAACTGGATTATGCAACATGAGTAATGAGAGATTTGTTCATGGATGTTTTTTGATACTGTTTGCTGTTGTCCAGTGCTGGTCTCTGTAGATGTCCATTCTAACAGAGACTTCAGCTCCACTCTCAAAGAAAACATGAGATTAAGTTTTTTCTTGGCCATCACAGCAAAACACATAAGGTAAGTAACATAAAAAAGTTGTGGGTAGTGTGCTTGTTTAGTATTAATCAATGCTGAAATTTTTTTACATTTTTCCTTCCTTAAAAAATAAATATAAGAAAAGGCGGGACACAAAAACAGAACTGCAATTAAAGTTGCCAAAACTGGAATCCAATATTGACAATAATGATTATAAAACATAAGAACACTTGGTGTCATGAAGGTGGCTCAGCTTTCACACTGACTTCGAGTTATTTCTTTCATTTTTGGCCTGAAGTCGCATTTAACTTGAGTTATTTTACAACTGTTTTGTCTGAATTCATATGTAACTGTATCATTTTATAAATTAAAAGTACATAAAAAAATCAAAGACACTCCAATTAACTCCCACATGCAATATTGGGGAGAAAGATCTGAAATACCCAGGGTGTGATGACATAACATGTGTAAGGGACGCCCCAGTAATGGAAGGATGGGGGAAAGGCAGCTTATCAAAGACACTGCTTCCCTCAGGACAATAGATGGCAGCTTCCCTGCAGCAGTGGCCCGGATGCCCGCAGGGCACTATGGGACTTGGAGTTTGGCAACACAGCCCTGCTGGGTACCGTGGGTGCCGCTAGGAGATGCTGCAGGGAGACTCAGGTGTCCCTACTGTTTACATTGCCCGAAGGTACTCCAAAGTCACGTGAAAAGTTCAAAGTACTTCTGGGCTGAAGAAATTACAAGTTCTCCATCTGATCCGGATGTGCTGACGAGTCACGTGATGGAAGGACAACGACTATATAAAGGATTGCCGGACACCCAGTCAGTGAGCTGGAGTCAGGAGGAGTGTGACAGGAGGAGTGTGACAGAGCTTGCTGGGAGGTGTGGAGGAGAGATCTGAGTCTATAATTATTGATTTATTGGTTACTAGCAAAATACCCGCGCTTCGCAGCGGCGAAGTACTGCCTTAAAATTTTTAGAAGAAAATTAAACCTTTTTAAACTGAGGGAAAATATACCAATAATTATTTGTTAAGGATCTCTTTGTATACCACATTGTCAGTTCGGCCCTCCGGTTGTAATATGACCAAGCTGTGTGCTGAGCTTACTCTTGAGCATGCAACGTACAGTTGGCCATGTGAACAGTAATCTTGTCTCAAATCTCACAGCTTGGATTGCTGCTGTCATAATCGGTTTGAGTTTCTTGGTTTGTTTCAATTATGACAGTATTTGTAGGACTTGTGTTGAAGAGACATTTGGCATCTGTCAAGCGTTGTAAGTATACAACCGGTTTCATCGGTAACTTCACATCCAGCTTTTGAGAGTTTAAACATCCATAAACATCAAAGTGTCCACTACTGAAATCGTCAACTGTCAATCTAAGATGTTTAAGAGGCATTGGCGGTTTTCAAAAAGTGTAAAATATTTGGCCATTTTGGGTACACTTGAAAGCGACAACCAAACAGTTCACCGGCAGCCATCAACTCACATGCAAACCCATAGGTGAAGGGCTTAAGCATTTCACTCTTCTAGTGCTCCTGTGTAGTATAATTATCTCCTGTACCGTCATCAGTCCACACCTTGAACCTGTCCCAGTCATTCAATACATAAGACACAATGTTCCTCCGGATATCAAGAGTGAGCCTGATATGGCCGTGCAATATGTAACAAAGAGAAACCACTCGGTAAGTGACAGTTCTTTGATCGATGGTGATCACCTCGATAGACATGTTAATGGGGGTACGGTTGGAATGATAAAGGAAATGGGTACCTGAACAATGTAAAGTAAGTCTAAAATACCTACACAATAACTATACTCGTAATAAATGAACAATAAAACAGCGGAGAAGCCGTGGATTAAATAAAAAGGCTGTAGTTATCAGCAGGGAGACGTGAATCCCGTGGCGAAGCAAGGAAGGGAATGTAGAGACCGGAGCGACAGACGGCCTTGTATAGGTAGGCAGCCAACAACGTGGGAGGTGTTGGGATCGGTGACCCAAAGCCGCCTCACACGGTGACCCAGCTGCAGGCTATGGATGTATATATGTACGTAAGTAGGATTCAGTTAGCGTTGGGAACCCGCGTACCAAATTTCTTGAAGATGGGCCCATAAGTAACAAAGACTGTTGAAAAGTTCAATATGGCGGCCGACAGTGGCATCATACCACCGAAATAAGTACCAAATTTCAGCCTTCTACCTACACGGGAAGTTGGAGAATTAGTGACGTTGGAAATTTAAATAAGGTGGCCGATAGTGGCGTCATACCACCGAAATAAGTACGTAAATTGGTTTCGGTTAGCGCAGGGAAGTCGCCTACCAAATTTCGTGAAGATGGGGTCAGCCTTCTATCTACACGGGAAATTGGAAAATTAGTGACATTGGAAAGTTCAATATGGTGGCCGACAGTGGCGTCATACCATTGAAATAAGTACGTACATCGGTTTCGGTTAGCACAGGGAAGCCGCCTACCAAATTTTGTGAAGATGGGGCCATAAATAAGAAAGTTCAACATGGCGGACGTTGTCGACCGTTATCAACCGTTATGACCAATACGTGTAGAATTGAAACCTGCTTAACTTTTGTAAGTAAGCTGTAAGGAATAAGCCTGCCAAATTTCAGCCTTCTACCTACACGGGAAGTTGGAGAATTAGTGATGAGTCAGTGAGTGAGTGAGTGAGTGAGGGCTTTGCCTTTTATTAGTATAGATTTAATTGCCTGCTTATTGCAGCTGGGGTGCTTGGAGGCACTGTTTAAAAGAAGAAAATAATTAAACAACTTCTTGGTGCTTTTAACTTGTGTTGTCAGTGTCTGTGTGTTGGGTTAAGTGCTGGTAGAGCGCCATCTAGTGTTGCACACGTCAGATGAATTTCTAGTCACATGACCGGCAACCAACAGCATGGCAGCAGTCACACAATAATTGAGACAAAATCACTAGGATAAAGGTAAAAATGAAAAATGTGTACTTTTATGAATAATGAGCAGCAGAATGAGACATCATCAGTGTAACATGCCAAGTTTGTAAACTAAAGTTTATCCTAAATCTTTCTTCAAGCCCAAAACATTAATGAAAATTCAAATTTATTAGTCAGAAAAAAATCAGTTACAACAGGAATAACAGTCAAAGTACTTCATGATCACACAGAGTTTATCTAAATATTGAATAATGAGTAAAAAGATGGGTCGACTTTTGTACTATCACCTTTGATGACATAATAAGCAGTGCAATAACAGCAACAATATTTATTTATATGGCACATTTTCATACAAATGATGCAGCTCAAGTGCACACCCAAGTGTCTCTGGGTAAGGTCTCCATGGTAACAGTGATGCAAATGGGGGTACCTGTAACAAAACAAAAATGGCTTTGCAAAAAAAGATGCAAAAATATTTCAACTTTTAGTGGATGCATTCTAGTGAAAAATGTACCTCATATTTGAATTCCTTGGAGTAAAAAAAAAAACTATCTAGACGCATACTTTGTTATAAAAAGTCAGAAATTATTATAAATGAAATTAAAGAAATTAGTCAATGACAGCAAAAACCTAATAAAAATGTGAAGCTGGATTTCCCAATTACAGTATATCTAAATTGATTCAGATTAAGTAATGTGTCATACCCAGGGGGAAAAATCTGTAAGAAAAATGAGGGAAGGAAAAGCAACTCCATTCAAGCCTGGTTTAAAATTAGTTAATTCTGTCATTGCATGTAAAATGGATGGTGAGAAAACTCTTAAATTATTTCATCTAATGGTGTGAAATAAGTGCCTTGTGTGCATGGGTAAATAAGTGCCTTGTGTGTGCCAAAGTAATTGAACTCCCTCTAGTACGACACCAGCAGCTCAGGGGAAGTGGCTTGAACCTCCTTGGCAGTAGTTGCATTTTAATGTTAACATAACTTCATATTGGTTGCTTAAATTTAGCTTGTTAATGTGCATGAAATTAAGCTAGAATCATAAACTATTACTTATCCACTTTAGTAATAATAAGATCATTTGTTTATTTTAAAATATATTGTCATTTCCAAGTTCAGTTATTCCCTTTTAGGGTCTGAGGAGTTCAATCAACATTTATTTATATAGCACATATTCATACAAAAAAATGTAGCTCAAAGTGCTTTACAAAATGAATAGAAAAATAGAAGACACGATAAAAAAATAAACATAGGTCAACATTAATTAACATAGAATAAGTAAGGTCCGATGGCCAGGGTGGACAGAAAAAACAAAAAAAAACTCCAAAAGCTGGAGAAAAAAAAATAAAATCTGTAGGGGTTCCAGACCACGAGACCGCCCAGTCCCCTCTGGGCAATCTACCTAACATAAGTCAAACAGTCCTCTTTGTATTTAGGGTTTTCATGGAAGGACCTGATGATGATGGTCACGTAGACTTCTGGCTTTCAGTCCATCAATGTTGGTGCATCATGATGCTTTGAGTAGGTGGAGGTGGTGCAGGCCACCACCACAAAGAAAACGGAAAAAGAAACAGAAGAGAGAGTTGGGGTCAGTACGGAAAGTTGAAGTAGTTGGAGCTATCCTGGCAAAATTCAGCTCCAGCTGGGCTGTTGGCCCACCTCAAGGCACACACCCACAGTTAGCCAAACTAGGTCGAGTTGTGACTCTAAATTGGCTCTGTTTATGTGAACGCAGAAATGTATATGGCTGACCCCCTGTGATTGATGGCTGTTCATTTAAGGGTTGTGTTCTGCCTTACAGTTAATGCTCTTCTCTCAGTAATCCCAAATGGGAATGAGTAGATTGAGAGAATAAGTGGGTGCAACCTAAAATGTATGCCTCTGGGATGTGGAAGAAAAAAGAACACCACAGAGAAAACTCACACGGATAAGAACTGTGCATGGAGTTGAACCTGGGCCTACGGACCTGTCTGACAGCAGCACAAGTCATAGTGCCATTGATTCTTTCATGTAGTTGTGTTTACAAAAAATAAATATTATAAAGTTCTTACTTAGTCTTGTATATTGTGTGACACTGCAATTGATGTAATTGCTCAGAGTTTTACATAACGATGCAAAGCAACCTTCTAATAATAGCAGTAGAGACGACAAATACTGTGTAACAAATACGCCAGCACATCTACCCTATATCCAACATATTGCCTTTCTTATGCAGTAAGTAAACTTTGAGCCAATAGGCAATGGGAGGCTTGGAGGTGTATAGAGAGGTCCATGTGCCTCAACATGGAGAACAATATAAAGGCCCTAATGAATAATCTGTATACCTCTTTGTGTGGCTGTAGCAGTGCTCATTAGCAAGTCTGACGTTAAGTCAGCATCAGCTGACCAAGCGCCTGCGGCTCTGATTACTGCTGCTTTGTATTATGTAACAAGTTCTTTGCCTGTGAATACATTCAGAAATTCAAGTCTATTGTTTATCAAACATGACCACACTGGGATTTTAAAGATAAAGGCTCGATGAAATAATAGCTGAAAATGACCTGTACTACTCAAAAGCCTATCATGTTAACACTTGGAACCTTGAACATTTCAAAATAAAGTCAACCAAAGGATAAAATAATACTTAATAAGTCTGGCATCTATTCAGGTTGGGAAAAGTTTTAATCTCTTTGAAGGTAATGGGTCAGTTCCAACAATTTCAGTGGGATAAAAGTGTGTGTCAGGTTTTTGCAATGATTGTGTTACAGATTTTCTCACAATTATTCCCTTACTGGACTTCAAATTACTGCATGTCAGAAATTTGCAAGTTATTAACTTTACTACCGATATATGTGAACAGACTGATTTGGTGGGGGAGGATTTCAATTTTTGCATACCATTGTTAAACTGCCCAAATCTCCTTTGGCTAATAATAACATGGAATACGAACACTTGACTTGAGATTTTGCCTCTGTGTTCATATCTTGTTATCCATCCATCCATTATCCAACCCGCTATATCCTAACACAGGGTGCAAGGCAGGAAATAATCCCAGTCAGGGCGGACACACACACACACTAGGGACAATTTAGGATCGCCAATGCACCTAACCTGCATTTCTTTGGACCGTGGGAGGAGACCTGAGCACCCGGAGGAAACCCACGCAGATACGGGGATAACATGTAAACTCCACACAAGTGGGACCTGGGAAGTGAACCCAGGTCTCCTTACTGCGAGGCAGCAGTGCTACCACTGCACCACCATGCCACCCTATCTTGCTATCTGTAGCAAGAATTTATTATGAAATCAGAACATTCTTGATATCAAAGAGGGTATTGCCCTTAGGATGAGATTTGTGGTCAAAATATTTGGAAGCATTATTTCCATTAAATGCATGTTTATGAAAACTCTTTCTTGCAGTTCACTTTAACCACATTCTGGTGTTTCTTATAGAAGTAGGCGCAGTCTGTTTTTTTTTAATATAAAGAACAACATAAAACAAGAAAATACTATCCAATCCAAAAAGTATCACAGACAGTAAGTAACATGTTTTAAATACAAGCCAAGAAGTACAACACTCGATCCCAACCTGACTCAGACAGTTAGAAAGAAAAGAGAGTCCTGACTGAAGTGGCCCTTTGTACAGAATAAAATGGCAACATATGGTACGGTGCAGTTCTCTCATGCTACTTTACAATTATATTAATAGATTCTTCCCATTATGAAAAAAAAAAATTAAACAGATACGTATAAAGAGAATTTCATATTTTTCAGTTTGAGATAATATAGAAAATCATTTTCCCACTGAGTCACACAGAAGGTCGATTAGGATTCTTTCAGCTGGTGCAAGCAGCATGGTATAGAATTTAAACAGATCTGTCATACCAAAACACTGTTGTAAAAGATAAAAAAAATTTTGATTCAAGGCTATCCAAGAGATGTTTGCTGTAAATGACTTCAGTGTAGAGTATTCCCAAAACAGGTAACCTAGCCACGTGGGCACTTGATGATATCACTCACAGGCTGAGCCGGTTCTAGACAGGCATATATGAGGGGGCAGACAGAAATATGAAGGGGGCACATGGTGGTGATAGAGGTGGGAAAGGGGTGGGGTGGGGGTGGTGGTGCTCTGGATAACTGTTTTTTAGGCCTCTACCCTAAGACCTGTCCAACTTGGGTGTCCCACCTGAAGGCTAAGCTTCTGCTGGTGTAGCTCTTAGGGTCACTTAGGCACGCAAACCCCCTGACCACGATAAGGTGGCAATCTCTCAGGAGGAAAACTGAAAAATTAAACAAGAAAAAATAAAATAAAATATTCCTCATCAGATTATAACAACTAAAAACATGACATTTACCTTAATTGGATGGCCTATATCAAATATATTCAAACCCAACAATAACACTTCCCACTATTGCCAATATCAGCAAAACTCAAAAGGGTAGGCCAAGTTATAAAAAAAAAAAATCAATTCACCAAGTCTTGAAAAATAAAACTGAAAAATAGAATAAAAAAAAAAATAAAATAAAGAATAAAATAAAATATCCATCCAGATCTTTACAACCAACAACATAAAATGTATCTTAATTGGATGGCCTAATATTCAAATAGGGGCAGCACGGTGGCGCAGTGGTAGCGCTGCTGCCTCGCAGTTAGGAGACCTGGGTTCACTTCCCGGGTCCTCCCTGCGTGGAGTTGCATGTTCTCCTCGTGTCTGCGTGGGTTTCCTCCGGGCACTCCGGTTTCCTCCCACAATCCAAAGACATGCTGGTCAGGTGGATTGGTGGTTCTAAGTTGGCCCTAGTGTGTGCTTGGTGTGTTTGTGTGTGTCCTGCGGTGGGTTGGCACCCTGCCTGGGATTGGTTCCTGCCTTGTGCTTTGTGTTGGCTGGGATTGGCTCCAGCAGACCCCCGTGACCCTGTGTTCGGATTCAGCGGGTTAGAAAATGGATGGATGGATAGATATTTAAATAAATTTGCAAAATAAAGTAAGAATAAAATAAGACCTTACAATATAGCCAATATTTATAAAAGTAAAAAGGGCTGGCATAACACACAGGTGTCGAACTCCAGGCCTGGAGAGCCGCAGCGGTTACAGGTTTTCATTCTGACCCTTTTCCTAATCAGTGACCTGTTTTCACTTCTAATTCACATTTTAATAGCCCTGTTAGAAGGATTCAGTCCTCTGAATTGGTTCGTTTCCTCATTAAAATGCAGCCAAACAAAAATGAGACGTGAAACGAGCCAACAGATGACCAGCTAAACTGGGGCTTCAAACTCCAACCAGTTTCTTAATGAGAAGCCAATTCTTGCTGTTAATTAAACCTGTTATTTAATTCCACGGCTTGTTGTTGCTCTCGTTCTGCCACAGCAGACATTTCCAAAACTGTTGATTTTCTGTTTCTCATAAGAACATCATCAAAGTGTTTTGGTGAGTTGAGATCAACCTTACTGAGACCTTCACCTTTCTTTATTTTCAGATATTGTGTGATGTGGCGGCTTGTTTTGTGTCACATTATTGTTTGGCTGCTAATTAAGGGAAAATAAACAACTAAAGGGCCTGAGTCAAGTTAATTTAAAAGGAGTTAATTAGCAGCAAAAAGTGGTCACTAGTTAAGAAGATGGTTAGAATGAAAACCTGCAGCCACTGCGGCCCTCCAGGACTGGAGTTTGACACCCCTGGCATAGCAATTAAAAAAAAAAAAAAATCAATTCACCATGTCTCTTCCTACAATTCTCAGACTAATTTGTAGAACACGAGAACAGATTTAGAACAGAACATTTGAACTTTTTTCTTCTTTTTTTGTCTTGTTTTAAGCTTGTTTGTTTTGCAAGCAACTGAACTCTCTGTTTGCAACTGGACAGCTCCACTCTCCTTTCTCCTCAGTCCAATCTACAACAACAGTCTCCTGTTTCCCTTTGCAAAAACTCTTCCAAATTCATCCATATTCAAGTTATTTGTTATGGACTTCTTATGGGCCAAGATCACCAAATTCCTCTTTCTTTTATGTAACATGGTGCGACGATAGGGGGTTAGGACCCGTGACAAAGTGGAGAAGGAACTCTCACACGATGCTGAAGACACACCAATTACCAGGGCTGTTACATACAATTTATGCAACTCAGGAAAGGCTTCCTTGTACTCCTGCAGGAGTTTACACACAGTGGACAGGTCTGTTTCCTTTGAACATTTTTGAGCAGCATCTGTCTTGCCACAAGAACTTCATTTTTCAGACTTACAACATCTGCTACAATGCTAGCCATCACCGCCAGAAGGTACAGCAGGGTGGGATCTAGAAATGCGCTAGATTTGGGTGCAAGACTAGATATGGCTCTCATCAGGTCAATATTCTTGTGTGAAAATCTAGTTTCCATTTCTGAAATGGCCCCATCAAGGATGTTGAGCAGGGATCTTTTCAGAGACTGATGGGGGGAAATGGTAGGGTCACCAGAGTCTGTATGGCCCAAAGTTGAGAGCACAACACTTTGACCCTGGTGTTTGCTCATTGTTCTTTGTTGGATGTGACTCATCCTCAGCAGGAGATGACACTCCCCAACAGTCATCCTCACAGATGTTTTTTAAGGAGTCCAGTGCTGCACTAACAACCTCAGAAGCACTGCACAGATCAACTGACTGAGACTGTAGAATAGCATTTGCTGGTTTCAAGACACCAAGCACCCGCACTGGGAACTTTCCAATCTCAAAGAAGTGATGCCTCTTAATTTGGCATAGCAGGCCTGATGCCTCGGTGCACAGGTCAACTGCAGCATCATCATCCTCTGTCATCTCAGATAGGATACTAAGGATTTGTTCTTGATTGTCCACAGTGCACCTTGTCACCTCACCTCATAGTGACTTGTCCATCTGATCTCAAGCAGCCTTTTTAGACAAGGTGCATCATGTTTATTGAGCACATAGTGGTGGTGAAAAAAGTTGTAGAGTGAACTAGATAGGCTAAAAATCTTTTGCACACGGCTCACTCTGCATGGCATGCACAACCACTAAGTGCAGTTGGTGGTTGTAGGCAGTGGATGTATGGAACATATCTGTCAAGTCTCTTTTGGAGCAGAGCTTGTACACCACCTCTAACCCCACTTATCACAGAAGCTCCATCATAACACTGGCTAAGTATACTGTCAGCACTGTAGCCAGCATCAGAACGGTGTAACAGTATCTCAGAGGTGATGTATTCTGCATCAAGTTGTTACAAGTCAAGCAACCCAATAAGATGCTCCTCTGGCATGGAATTTCTGACAAACCGTATTATCACAGACAAATTTTCCACATTGCACCTATCCCTGGTCCCATCACTTTTGAGGCAAAACCCTGCAGAATCAGCACTTTCATATTTTTCCTGACCTCTCCAAGCACCATGTCAGCCAGTGTTTGGATAATTTCATTTTGGATATCCTTAGATGTGTATTTTGCATTTTTGGGATACCCTTAGCAATGCTGCTAGCTTCTCATCCTTCTCTAAGGTATATTCCATCAGTTTTAGAAAAATACCTGAAGCAATGTCATCATCATTACCCGCTGCATCATGTCTCAAGGTTTCTGCAGTCCCATGGAGCCCCAACTCATTTACACAGAGAAACCTTATAGCACTACTGATCCTCTTGACATAGTATATGTTTTTTTTCAAGTTGTGTTTTACCAGCCAACATTGAATCCACAGTCTCCCTGTGGCCTCTCTGCTTTTATGCTCAGTCCAGATTGTTGAAGCATGCACATGGTTGTGGCTGGACACATGCCTCTGTAGCCCCTTGTCTCGATCAAGTGCTGCTTTCCAGTTGTTAAAACCAGTTAAGGTAAAAACTACATCCCTCTCATTAACAGTGCTGCCATATTTCCGACAGGGGAAACAGAAGCATGCGTCCCGCACAACAGAGTACTTCAGCCATGGTTGTGTGCGGTACCAGGCAGGATTGAATGATCTTAATGTTGTGCCACCAAATACATGTTTGGGGTAACTACCCAGTATTGGCTGAGATGGTGTATTACCATTTAACTCACTGGGTAGCTGAGCGGGTTGTTTTGGGGCAGCAATTGTTGGCAGAGGTACAGGAGAAGCAGTGCCTGTTGATGCCAGAGGAGTAGACATGCCAGCTGCTGTCTCTGATGTACCAGCAGCAGCATCATTGCTACTGCTATTGGTACAGGCAGGAGCAGCGCCACACTTTTTAAAAGCTTGGTAAAAAGGATGCATCTCACAGCATTAACTTTCCCTTTGTGAGCTGCTGGAAGCTGGGGTGGGAAGTGAATAAGCTTTACTAAAATCGCTGTGATTACATCAGTATATGAAACAAGAAAACTGTTAAGTGCAGCGTTGGAAGCTGGAGCGGGGCTTTGTGTCGGGTCTGACAGACAGACACAGGTCATCCAGTCGGCTCTGAAAAGCAGACAGTCTCACAGTGGTGCTTGTGGGATCGAGAAAGAAACACTTCTACCAGACTGAAACTGTGAGAAGAACAATGGACTAGTCTCCCATTGACTGTACAAATATAGATGGATTTTTTAGTTGTTAATTATCTCACGAGTTGCTATGATTTTGACAACAGAGATTTGCTGCTTCCTCAAAACCTCCCGCTGTTTCGCAGCTCATTTTGCTCTGCCCTGCCTACTGAGAAACCTAACACTGGGGTCATTTGCATACTAACAGTGATTGGATGTTTAGCTGGGGGGAGGGTGAGTGGGGGATCTCTGCCGAGTGCTGTGTGAGCTGCGGACAAACAGAGCATGGAGGGAAAGAGCGAACAAGAAGTGAAACCTATCATCTCATTTGTGCCTTTTCCAGTGGATTTTTCAGCTACTGTAGTAAATCTTGTCCATATTCAATTTGTGGGTAACCTATTATTTTCTTTCTCAACTTCTAAAAATTTGATTTAAGGGGGCATTGCCCCCTCTTGCCCCAGCATAGAGCCGGCCCCGCTCACAGGATGAAACTTCTGGGTACATTTTATACAACTTTAGAAGAGATGTATATGTAGTATTGTGAATGAGGAGTGGGGCTCTGTCAAAGTTATTGTATGCCGCACTAAACTATATTTTGTAAATGATTGATTTCCTTTTTCTGAGAATTAAATTGAAAGTTAACTTTTACGCCATTAACTAGGAGCAATTCTTTGACATTTTTTGATATACTCTGTAGATGATTTATGATTTTATCAGTACTACCACAGACACACTCCAAAATCTCGTGGAAAGCCATACCAGAAGGTTTGAGATTTTTACAGCTGTGATGGGGTGGTGAGGGATACTCCATATTAATGCCTATGGTTTTGGAATGGGATGTCCAACAAGCTTAATATATGTGTCTGCAAACCTTTTGCCAAATCTGTCTGAATTAGTACTTTCAGCAGCTCGATGGACAACCTGTTTTTGCCAATTGCTCGATGAAGTAAGCCTCTTCTTCAGATATAGTATGGATCTAAGTGGACTTACAGCCGGGGAGGAAGAGAATCTCTCCTAAATTTGTGTTTCCACAAATCCATTACTTCTGAAAAGGACTATAAAAGTAGTTAATGTGGTGTTGTAGGTTATTGGGTGTATTGTGCTTTGATCATGGAAGGCCTGAACCTATCAGGGCAGAATTTGGTGTAATTGGAACCAGCACAATACAGGGCAGTAGTCCATTACAGGGCCAACAACCTCACACTCACACAGGCAAATCATATGGTGATATTTTTACTATTTAAATAAATAATCTGTGTTTGATACCTGTTCTCTTTTTGCATATCTTATAATGTCACTAAACTATTTTTCAGTAACAAAGTACAGGCAGCAAACCTACATAACAGGTTTATGGTTGCAGCAGAATTTGAAATCACAAAGCTGTGTCTGTCTAACTGTTCCTCTGCAAAAAGCAGACAAATGTGAAAACTATCAGACTGGATCAGGGAACGCTCCTGAGAGATAATCAGCATGGAATCAAGCATTTCTGTTGACAGATTCTTTATTTTAATTTCATTACAATAAATAAATGTACTTTTAGAATTGTCATTTTTGTAGCAGTCTCAAACTGAGAACCTTTTTGCCATCAGAAAAGAGTTTACATTATTAATCTGTAAAAAAAATGCTTATTATTATTATTTTTAACACACTTATTTTAACTTCACCTGTTTGTTGTCTGGTACAAATCTTGTAATCGATATTTAACCCACTTCCTATTGTTCAAATGATTTGAAATTTTGCACACTTCCACACTTCTGATGACAATACATGAATTAATAATTAGTTTCACTAATAGATCAATTCATCCATGTTTATTTAAGAAATTAAATTTTCATATGAATAATAGTTCAAGATTTCACCAATAGATGGCACTAGTAACAGATAGAAATATTAAAGGAAGAGTTAAAATATTGATTACAAAATTATACTAAAATAAATCCAAGACTAAAAAGTTGAAAATAATAAATATATATATATATATATATATATATATATATATACACACACACACAGTATATATACTCAGCAAAAAAAGAAACGTCCCTTTTTCAGGACTGTGTATTTCAACAATAATGTTTTAAAAATCCAAATAACTTTACAGATCTTCATTGTAAAGGGTTTAAACAATGTTTTCCATGCATGTTCAATTAACCATAATCAATTAATTAACATGCACCTGTGGAATGGTCGTTAAGACCTTAACAGTTTACAGAAAGTAGGCATTTAAGGTCACAGTTCTAAAAACGCAGGACACTACAGAGACTTGTCTACCGACTGTGAAAAACACCCAAAGAAAGATGCCCAGGGTCCCTGCTCATCTGGGTGAACGTGCATTAGGCATGCTGCAGGGAGGCATGAGGACTGCTGATGTGGCTAGGGCAATAAATTGCCATGTCCGCACTGTGAGACGCCTAAGACAGCGCTACAGGGAGACAGGAAGGACAGCTGATCATCCTCGCAGTGGAAGACCACGTGTAACAACACCTACACAGGATCGGTACATCCGAATATCACACCTGCGTGACAGGTACAGGATGGCCACAACAACTGCCCGAGTCACACCAGGAACACACAATCCCTCCATCAGTGCTCAGACTGTCCGCAATAGGCTGAGAGAGGCTGGACTGAGGGCTTGTAGGCCTGTTGTAAGGCAGGTCCTTACCAGACATCACTAGCAACAACGCTGCCTATGGGCACAAACCCACCCTCGCTGGACCAGACAGGAGTGGCAAAAAGTGCTCTTCACTGATGAGTCACGGTTTTGTCTCACCAGGGGTGATCGACGATAAACACGAATCCGTCCAAGGAATTGAGCACGTCTGGGACCTGTTGGATCGCAGGGTGAGGGCTAGGGCCATTCCCCCCAGAAATGTCCAGGAACTTGCAGGTGCCTTGGTGGAAGAGTGGGGTAACATCTCACAGCAAGAACTGACAAATCTGGTCCAGTCCATGAGGAGGAGATGCACTGCAGTACTTCAAGCAGCTGGTGGCCACACCAGATACTGACTGGTACTTTTGATTTTGAGCCTCCCTTCATTCAGGGACACATTGTGAAACATTTTTAGTTTATGTCTTATGGTGTTGACTCTTTTAGTGTACAAATATTTACACTGTAAGTTTACTGAAAGTAAAAACAGTTGAAAGTCAGAGGACGTTTCTTTTTTTGCTGAGGACGTGAGGAGGGCTTGTGACTCCTCCAGACCGCGAGGGGGCATCCGTCCTGGTTCTGTTGGGAGCCACGGGTCGAGGGCATGGAAGCCCTACCCTGTAGGGGCCCGTGGTCACCGCCAGGCGGAGCCCCAATGCCGGTTTATCCCGTGTGATCCTCGGCCGGGGCTGGAGCCCGGCCGGGACGCCTTAGAGGACCAGAGGAGGGCGTGTGCCTCCTCCAGACCGAGTGGGGGCATCCGTCCTGGTTATGCAGGAGGCCTCGGGTAAAGGGCTTGGAAGCCCAGCCCTGTAGGGACCCGTGGCCACCGCCAGGCGGCGCCCCAGTGCCTCATTATTCCAGGGTTCCGGCACTTCCGCCACACAGGAAGCAGCTGGAGCCCATCCGGGTTCCTATAAAAGGGGCCGCCTCCCTCCAGTCATTGACAAGACAAGACAACATCTGGAGGAGGAAGGAGGTAGTGGGAAGAAAAGAGAAAGAGAAAGAGCGTGTGAGAGAAAAGAGAAGAAGAAAAGAGAAGGCATTGGAGTGGCCTGGACTGAGGGATATTGGGGGTTGGTGAGCAGAGTTGTATAAAAGAATGGAGAATAAACCAGTGACTGTGAGTGACATTCACGTGTCTGCCTGTCTGTGTCCGGGGCGAGGTTCACAATATATATATATATATATATATATATATATATATATATATATATATAGTGATAGATAGGGGGCGTTGTTGTCCCCTTGAACCCTCAGCTCAGACGCTAGACACCAGATAAAAGTCCAATAATTTGTTTTATTCCAATAATAAAGTGCACAAAGCACCCTACACTCCACTATATTCATAAACAATTACAATGATTACTACAATACAAATCCTCCACTCCCCAGACGCGTGGTCACCCTGTACCAGACTTAGCTCGTCCGTCTGGGATTTCCCACAGTTCTTTAAAGTCTACGACCCGAAAGTGCTTCTGATCCCTCAGTCCATGTGATTATCCACAACTTCTGGGTCGGGTGAAAACTCTTCTTCTTCATCCCGGAAGTACGTCATTTCATCTGTCGCTGTGCCTAAGACGTACTTCCGGGTTATAGGGAAAATAGAAGTCCCTGTTCCTCCCTGCAGCATCCCCTGAAGGTCCCCATGGTATCCAGCAGGGCTGTGATGAAAAATTCCACTGTCCATGATGCCCTGCTGGAACTCAGGGCACCTCTATGTTGCAAGAAGGGCTCCACCTGGCGGCCCGGTGGTATTGGCTGGGATGAACAGCCGGCCATATCCCACAATATATATATCTTCTAATATAATACTCTACCATGGCTGTTCGTTTGCATGTCCAGGATTTTAAATCAGCTGTAGCTTTCAAACTGTTTTACCTATTGACTTGAAATTTGGTACACATATACTACGTGACGTCTACTATACGCTTTCGGGTGATGATTTTTATTACTCTTTTCATTTTTATTTTATTTTATTGTAGAATCAACTCTCAGCAGCGCACAGCAGAGCGGCCGTGCAGCGCATGCGTATGGGTGCCGTTCTCTTTCCCTACCACCTTCGCTAATCATTCTTGAGGCAAAAAAGATGCCGACGAAAGAAGAGAAGCAGCAGGCCACTAGGGTGGGGAAAAGAAGAGCAGCTCAGGAACCAGCAAGCGCATCAACCTCTGAGCAAACGAATGCTAAACAGAGACAGAGAAAGAGAATGAAAACTAGGAATGCTCAAGTCAAGTGTATTCACTGCACGTTATCGTGCAGTATGCCGTTACTGGTATATTATATATTAAAGCGTGGGTGCTTTTCATCAATCAACATTCAAAAAACACTTCTTAAAATCTTAGCAAAAGCGCCCACCTTTTATTTTATGAGTGATGTATGAGAGACTTATTTTTTACTTTTTGGTACACTTTTTAACTTAATATAAGCATGGTTTTTAAAAAGTATTCTTTTATATATACAACCCCAATTCCAATGAAGTTGGGACGTTGTGTAAAACGTAAATAAAAACAGAATACAATGATTTGCAAATCCTTTTCAACTTATATTCAATTGAATACACTACGAAGACAAGATATCTAATGTTCAAACTGATAAACTTTATTGTTGTTTTGCAAATCTTCACTTATTTCGAATTTGATGCCTGCAACATGCTCCAAAAAAGCTGGGACAGGGGCAGCAAAAGACTGGGAAAGTTGAGGAATGTTCAAAAAACACCTGTTTTGAACATTCCACAGGTGAACAGGTTAATTGGAAACAGGTGTTTGTCATGATTGGGTATAAAAGGAGCATCCCCAAAAGGCTCAGTTGTTCACAAGCAAGGATGGGGCAAGGTTCACCACTTTGTGATCAACTGTGTGGGCAAATAGTCCAGCAGTTTAAGAACAACGTTTCTCAACGTATAACTGCAAGGAATCTAGGGATTTCATCATCTACTGTCCATAATATCATCAAAAAATTCAGGAGAAATCTCTGCACGTTAGCGGCAAGGCCGAATACCAACACTGGATGCCCATGACCTTTGATCCCTCAGGCGGCACTGCATTAAAAACCGATATCATTCTGTAAAGGATATCATCACGTGGGCTCAGGAATACTTCATAAAACCATTGTCAGTTAACACAGTTCGTCGCTACATCTACAAGTGCAAGTTAAAACTCTACCATGCAAAGCGAAAGCCATATATCAACAACACAAAGAAACGCCGCTGGCTTCTCTGGGCCCAAGCTCATCTGAGATGGACTGACGCAAAGTGGAAAAGTGTGCTGTGGTCTGACGAGTCCACATTTCATGTTGTTTTTGGAAATCATGGACGTCGTGTCCTCCAGTCCAAAGAGGAAAAGGACCATCCAGATTGTTATCAGTGCAAAGTTCAAAAGCCAGCATCTGTGATGGTATGGGGGTGTGTTAGTGCCCATGGCATGCATAACTTGCACTTCTGTGAAGGCACCATTAATGCTGAAAGGTACATACAGATTTTGGAGCAACATATGCTGCCATCCAAGCGACGTCTTTTTCAGGGACGTCCCTGCTTATTTCAGCAGGACAATGCGAAGCCACATTCTGCATGTGTTACAACAGTGTGGCTTCATAGTAAAAGAGTACGGGTATTAGACTGGCCTGCCTGCAGTCCAGACCTGTCTCCCATTGAAAATGTGTGGCGCATTATGAAGCGCAAAATACAGCAACGGAGACCTCGGACTGTTGAGCAACTGAAGTTGTACATCAAGCAAGAATGGGAAAGAATTCCACCTACACAGCTTCAACAATTAGTGTCCTCAGTTCCCAAACGCTTATTGACTGTTGTTAAAACATGCCCCTGTCCTAGCTTTTTTGGAGCATGTTGCAGGCATCAAATTCGAAATAAGTGAAGATTTGCAAAACAACAATAAAGCTTATCAGTTTGAACATTAGATATCTTGTCTTCGTAGTGTATTCAATTGAATATAGGTTGAAAAGGATTTGCAAATCATTGTATTCTGTTTTTATTTACGTTTTACACAACATCCCAACTTCATTGGAATTGGGGTTGTATATTTCTACAACACACCTGTCTCTGGTGAAGGTTGTGGGAGCAGTAGTCTATCTCTGCAACATCTGGAGTAAGACAGGAACCTACCCTGGATGGGTTTTTATTACTTACTAAAAAAATACATGCAGTAAATAAATAAATACCAGCTCCCTTAGTATAACCATGTTAAAAAAGCTAAGTGCTTAGCCTCACCTGTCAGGTCACAGCAATGATAGTTATGCATTTTTGCAGCATCTTTCATCAGACATCAAAGAATTCAATGTAGCAAGTACCTTGTTGATTCTCTCCCTCACAGTAAATGAAACAAAGAGTCTGAGCCTAGTCTATCACAAAACAGCTCTTTAAAACAAGATGCTCACATTCATAATTTATTCTACAAAGCTTTGCTTATAGCATTAACAGATGCATAGAACAAAAACTCATAGAAAATGCTTTTCTCTTTAATCATGGAAGTTCAAGAAAATGGTCTCATTTTAACAGATTACACCTAGTAATCTTCTTAAGTGAATGAATGACCTATTTGGTAATGTAAAACCCTTCAACCAGAACTGTTCAGACAAGGAATTCTTTAGAAGTCTTGTGACAGTGTTAACATGGAAATGGTCCTGTGTGGTTTAAATTTGATACATGTTACACAAAACCTTTTTCTTCTTTCAAATGAAAACCTTATTCATAGTGCAGGTACATCTGAGAAACTTCGTTTTCAGGTCATTTAATTTGTCCCTGTAAATGTTTTAAAGTTAGAAATAGAACTTTAATAAAATAATGTCTTTTAATATTGAGCTATTACTAATCCATATTTGTCCAGAAGGAGAAAAGAGAATGAGTTATGAGTCATTTAACAACTGACTACAAATATCAAGAAACAAACATGAAGAACTGATTAAAGGGAACTATTGTGTTTTTATATATTTCAGCATTCCATCAATAATTGCATTTATTTTTGAATGTGCTTTATTCAGAGAGGCGACAAGTGCAGAGCCAAACAAGGCAGCATTAATGGTAAAGCCAGGACTCAATCTGTATGAAAGTCCAGCCAGTCACAGTAGGTTGCTCATATACTGTATAACAAGTATAACATGCAAATTGGGCTACTAGACTCCTGGTGCAGAGCTTGTAAGATAACAAAGTTGTAAAAATAGCTTTGTATAGTATCGTTTTATACTGTGTTTTCTCATAAAAACTCTATCCTCAAAATTTATGTCATAACTGTGTCAGGATTATTATTTTTTCTTGAATTGTAGCATACATTTTTATCACTGGCTTTACTTTTGCACTCAGTTTTCATTATGGTGGCCATAATGTGTATGGCAACGATGCTGGAAGCTACCACATGATTGTTGCCGTTGTGACATGTGACATCATTACGTGATTAGTCTATGATGTAACAACATGGTATGTTTAGTATTCAAGTTTACAAATAAAACTCTAAAATAATGAATTTTTTGGTTGTTGTTTAGTTAAGTAGTGGAATGAACATTAGATAATCAGGACTTAGAAAGGAATATAACAGCTAAGGCAAAAGGTTTTTTCCGTATTTTAGGAGTAAATGAACAGTGAAATAACAGAACTTGCATTTTACTGAGGTCTACACATGTGAGGAAATAGATCAACTCCCAGCAGTACAAGCGACTACAGGGGAGGTACTGGGTGATTTGGAAATTGTAGGGGGGAGAGTACTGCTCAGATTAAATAGGCTGAAATGAAAAAAAAAAAACCAGGACCAGATAATATTTACCTTGAGATCTTAAAGAAGTTAGCAAGTACATATATAAACCCTTGACACATATTTTTAGGGAGTCACTGTGCATTGGGGAAATTACAAAGGACTGGAAAATAGCAAATGTAATCCCTTCATATAAAAAAGGTGACCGAACAAATCCAAGCAACTACAGGCCAGTAAGCTTAATGTGCAACACAGGTAAATTAACGGAAGGAATTATTAAGGTTAAGGCAAGAACAGGGGTTTTACTTAATAGTCAGCATGGCTTCAGAAGATGGAGGTCATGTTTTATTAACATGCTGGAATTCTATGAGGAAGCAACAAAAGGATATGATCTAAGTGGAACATATGGTATTATTTATCTTGACTTTCAGCAAGTATTTTATAAGGTGCCACATGAGATGTTGGGCATCAAAATAAAAGAAGTGGAAGTTCAGGGTGTTGTTTGTAGATGCGGGCAAAATTAGCTCAAACACAGGAAGCAGGGGGCTATGTTGCGAAGAATTCTGTCACATTTGGCTGCTGCTATTTTTAATATATATAAATGATTTGGATAGGAATATAATTAACAAGTTATTTAAGTTTGCAGATGAAACCAAGATAGGTGGATTGGCAGATAATCTAGAATCCATTGAGTCATCACAGAAGGATTTGGACAGCATACAGGCTGATTTGTGGCAGATTAAATTTAATGCAATTAATTGTAAAGCATTACATGTTTTCAAGTACAAATGTTAGGTTTCAATACACAATGGGGTGTCTGAAAATCTAAAGTACACCTTATGAGAAGGATTTAGGAGTCACAGAGGACTCAACACTATCAATGGCCAGATAGTGTTCAGAAACCATTAAGAAGGCTGACAGAATGTTAGGTTATATAGCATTATGGGTAGAGTATAAGTCCAAGAAGGTTATGCTCAGGCTTTATAAAACACTGGTGAGTCCTTATTTTGAGTACATTACTGTGTACAGTTTTAGTCTCTAGGCTACAAAAATGACAAAGCAGCACTGAAAAACCTCCAAAGAACAGTTACTAGGCTGATTGTCATGTACAAGAAAACAATTTGAGATGATTTGAGCTTTGTGACATGACGCGTTATCCTTCTGAAAATAGCCATCAGAAGATAGGGGCACTGCAGCCATAAACGGATGGACATGGTCCATAACAATACTCAGATAAGCCATGGCATTTAAATAATTCTCTAGTAGTACTAGGGGACTCAAAATTTGCCAAGAAAATAACTGTCACCATTATTATACCACCACCAGCAGCCTGAACTGTTGATACAAGGCAGGATGGGTCCATGCTTTCATGTGTTGACACCAAATTCTCACCCTACCTTCCAAATGTCACATCAAAAATCAAGACACATCAGACTAGGCAATGTTTTCCAATTTTCTGTTGTCCAATTTTGGTGTGCCAGTGTGAATTGTAGTCCTCAGTTGCCCAGCTGCTTCAAGGTTCAACATGTTGTGCATTCAGTGATGCTCTTCTGCATACCTTGGTTGTGATGAGTGGTTATTTGAGTTACTGTTGCCTTTCTATTAGCTCAGACCATTCTGACCATTCTCCTCTGACCGCTGGCATTAGCAAGGCATTTTCGCCCAGAGAACTGCCACTCACTTGATATTTTCCCTTTTTTGGACCAATTTCTATAAACCCTAAAAATGGTTGTGCATGAAAATCCCAGTAGATCAGTAGTTTCTGAAATCTCTGACCAGCCTGTCTAGCACCAAAAACCATGCCATGTTCAAAGTCACTTAAATCACCTTTCGTCCACATTCTGGTGCTCAATTTAAACTTCAGCAAGTTGTCTTGAGGTTGTCTATATGTCTAAATGCATTGAGGTGTTGTCATGTGATTGGCTGATTAGATAATTGCATTAACAAACTGGTGTACCTAATAAAGTGACCGGTGAGAGTAGATAGAGAGTATTAAGGGGCCAATAATAAATCCCTGCAGCACAACATACATAATAAAATGGATCTCTGACATATAATCGTCACAACTGAGATAGAATTGTTTTTGTTATGTAAAAGTAAAACCAACTGAAGGCACTGCCAGTATGGCCCACCCAATTTCTAACATGGTCAATAAGAATTCTGTGATCAATAGTATTAAATGCTGCACTCAAGACTAATAGAGCAAGAACTGAAAGACACTATTTGTCATAAGTCATTAACACTTGAACCAAAGCAGTTTCTGTACTAAACCTGATACTTATCCAGAGCCTATTTTGTATTTAAGTAGTCATTGACAGTTAGCGTCACTTCAGGGATCTTCTGATCCAAGCTCAAAATAATTTATTCCGAAAAACAGTAAAACAAAAAAGACTAAAAAGTTGTCCAAAATGGATAAATGGGAGTATTATTAAAAAAATAAAACTAAAAAGATCACTGTTCAATAAAAAAGCCAGATAATTCCAACATAGAAGAATATTGGAAACTACAGTAAGAGATCAAAAAAACATTTGAAACGTCAAAACAGAAACCAAAATTAAAATTGCTGGAGAAGCCAAATAATTTTTTCAGCACTAGTACCAGTAAAAAGACAATAAAAAGAATTTAAGAAATGAATGGAGAAATCACCGAAAATTAAAAAGAAATTGCAAACGAACTGAAAAAATATTTTATCCAAGTATTTATAAAGGAAGAAACAAGTGCAATGTCTCATTTAGAAGTAAAAACAAACTCTGAGTTCATAGATGTTAAAACAGAAAAGTGTGAATGATACCCGGGCACAGACAGGCAGACATGTTGTTTTTCCACCACCACACGTTTATTTACAATACTATTTACAATATTTACAAGTGCACACAAACCCCCACAAAGTCCTGGCCACACAATGCCTTCTTCTTCGGGCCACCTCCACACTCTCCTCTTCTGCCTTGTCCTGCCTCCACCCGACTCCAGCCTCGAATGAAGGGAGGCTGCCCCTTTTATTAGCACCCAGATGTGCTCCAGGTGAATTCCGGCAATCAGCCACCGACATGCCCCTGTGTGGCGGAAGTGCTGGCTGTACTCCCGGAAGCTCTCCGCGTGTCCCTTCTTCTCTTCCCCCCAGCACTTCCTGGTGTGGCGGAAGTGCTGAGGTCCAGGGCTCCAAAGGCATCGGGGCGCCCCCTGGCGGTGACCACAGGCCCCTACAGGGTTGGGCTTCCAAGCCCTCTACCCGTGGCCCCCTAAGCAACCAGGGTGGCGGCCCCAACGTGATCCAGGGTGGGCGTAGACCCTCTTCTGGTCCTTCAGGGCGTCCCGGCCGGGTCGTCGCCCCTGGCATCCCTGACAAGAGTTAGTGTGCTTCAAGCTCTCAATATGTTTAAGACTAATAAAATGCCTGGATCTGATGGGAATTTACCAAATTAAATGAAAGACATCATCTAGAAACCTTCATTAGACACATTTTAGCCGTCAGTTCAGAAAGGAGAAGTATCTGAGGATTGGAAAGTTGCAAATGGAACTCCATTCTTCAAGAAGGGAGACTAAATGGATCCTAGTAATTATAGACCAAATAGTCTTACTTCTGTTCCATGCAAAATTATGGAAACTTTAATAAGAAATAAATTAGAAAGATACCTAAACAAAAATAAGATTCTTAATGACAGCCAGCATTGTTGTTTATAAGGGGAAGGTTGTGCCAAACCAATCTTTGAGATTTTTTTGAAGAAGCAACCAGAATAGTTGACAAAAACAATGTACACAACATAATTTACCTAGACTTTCAAAAAGCATTTGATACAGTCTCACACCAAAGGTTAACTCTGAAACTAAAAGCTGTAAGCATCAGAGGTAACCTACACAAGTAGATCTCTAGTTGGTTAACTGACAGAAGACAAAGAATACAGATAAGAGGACAATGCTCCGCGTGGAGCAAAGTCATCAGTGGAGTCCTTCAGGCGTCTGTCCTTGGACAATAACATTTAGGAGTAATGTGAGAGTAAATTTTTCCAGTGTTGGTGTGCAGGTGATGTTCTGGTAATGGATGCTACAAAGATAATCTCCAAGTCTTTCCAGAAACATGTTCAGAAAATAAATGGATGAACTATGTTCTGAGATAAACATACAGATCTCAGCCAGTGTAAAAAGTTGTGGTGTTAATTTGCCACAAATTTAACTAATCCAGATTAAAGATTTATTATCTTCACAACTAATTTTTTAATGCAGTACTTTTCTCTTCCTAAATTTTTTATAGTGTTATAAGAAAAAGATGATAACTAAAAGGAGCAGAAGGATATTCATATTCAGCTCTACTGTACCAAACCACAACAAAACAGCATATTACTTGTCAGATTTCATTTGACAAGTAATATCCCATAGAACATGATTCCTGCTGGGCTAATTCCAACATTTTGCAGTATCATCCAACCATTAGGTTGCTTTAAATGATTTAAAATCCTGTGTTCTTGTAAATATAAAGTATGTATGCCTCAAGCATTAAAGGAAGTCTTTGAGCAAGTCATAACTGTATGAAATGAAACCCATTTAGACCCTAACACATTTAACAGAAACCCTTTAGTGTACTTCATTTATGGTACTCCTAACTACCTTTGTTGAGTCCCAAACTTTGGTGATTTAGAATAGTTACATGTTTTTGATTAAATTAATAACTCAGAGAGGCAAAGACATTTGATCTTTTTCTGTATATTTCTCCTATTCTAGGCTTGATCAGCTGTATACTGTATTTGTTCTCATTATATTGATAGAGAGTTACATATCTCAGAGCAACTTATTTGCAATGTATTCAGTTTGTTTATTGTAAAAAAAATGTAAAAAAATGCATGAGATTTCAAAAGAAATAATCGTACAGACTGGTATGTGTTTGTTGGGATAGAATGAAATATGTTGAAATGCTAAAGCAGCTGCAGCTCTTTTTCACAGAGTGTTTTTTTTTTGCTATAAACCATGATATGTAGATATTAGTAGGAAATTAAGCAGACAATCAAGTCCACTACATTATCCTGACAAGAGATTTGTTTTAAATGCATTCATAATGACTTTCAAATAAACTGTTTAAATTGGTTTGACATGTTGCAGATGGTTTAGACTTTTATTTACATATTGTGCTCATGCTTTACACCCTTTTTCCTGTATATTTCACAACTGCTTTCCCAATCAAGGCTTGATTTTTTTTCTTTAGTGTATACTACCTTCTTCATGAGATATCTCCAGCAGGCTAAATATCCCATATGCTAATCAATCACAGCAACTGATAATTCTGTTATTAAAATCTATGGCATATGGCATGACAGAGCAGTGGTTAGCCACATAGCTTAAGAATTCTTGATTCAAATCCTGGCCTGGTCACTGTCCTTGTGGGGTTTGCATATTCAGTAAATGTTTGCATTAGTTTGTGACTGCATCCTCTGGCTGCCAAAATTCAGCATTCAGATCAGCTCCTGGCTAGACAGAGGCAGTAAAACCAACTGCTTGCAGTCCCAAGGTCCTAAACTTGTGCTTAAGCCAGTAAGGACTGAAAATTGGAGTCAACATTTGAAGCAATTTGATAGTGGGCCCTCATTGCTCAAGGAAGGACTTTCCAGTATAAATATGGTGGTGATTAATGAATTTAGTCCCCACAGTAGATTCAATAATTTTTTACATTTGTCCTTGGCTTTAAGTAGCTTTTCTTCAGGTAGACCTTCTTTTGGTTTTTGCCTTCTTTGTATCTTCAACTTTTATGTTTGCTTTGCACCATGAACTTCACACAATAGCATCATTTCAATTTCTGGTTTTGACCTTGGCTAGGGGTGGCACGGTGGTGGCGCTGCTGCCTCGCCGTTAGGAGACCCGGGTTCGCTTCCCGGGTCCTCCCTGCGTGGAGTTTGCATGTTCTCCCCGTGTCTGCGTGGGTTTCCTCCAGGTACTGCGGTTTCCTCCCACAATCCAAAGACATGCAGGTTAGGTGCATTGGTTATTCTAAATTGTCCCTAGTGTGTGCTTGGTATGTGGGTGTGTGTGTGTGGCGCCCTGCCTGGGGTTTGTTTCCTGCCTTGCATGCTGTGTTTGGCTGGGATTGGCTCCACCAGACCCCCGTGACCCTGTAGTTAGGATATAGCGGGTTGGATAATGGATGGATGGATGGACCTTGGCTAGGCTCTGTCTTCATTCTTAGTCTTTCGTAACCATACACTAGATATCTTTCCTCTTCTTGCAATAATCATACGCCCTGTATGTACCTTTAAAAGCAAATCTTTGCATAAAAATCAAATTGAAAAGCAAAGGAATATTCATACCGAGTCAAATAAACAACGTGTACCTGCATTAAAACAAGTAAATAAGGTAGTAATAACCCCATTAAATACACTACTGTATATGTGCAATTGTTAGAAATATACAGTCTGAAATGTGTCCAGGGTAAGATCCAGCCCATCAATGTCAAGTCCCTGCATTGGTGAATCACATGTTTTGGGAAGTTGGGTGGTTTGTTGTGTGGTGGGTACAGCAACGCGCAGTAATCAGCTCCTCCTTCGCCTGCACTTGAATGATTTGTAGGAAAAGACATGTAAACCTTTTGGATAGCATTTGATTTAAAATCATCCCTAATGCTTTAACGGCAATATATGGAGTAATACAAAATTGGATAAAAGTGTATTACGGGAAATCAATTGTAAAATCCTACACTGTAATAATTACACAAATATTTAGTTTGCTCAACTGGAAAAATTCCAGTCTGTCCTCTCTAACTCAGTGCAAAACTGGTACTTGTGTACTAACGTGAAACCTCCCCCACAGAGCCCAACACTAGAATGGGTAAGGGGAAACCTAATGCAACCTCCCCTCTTCAATTTGGTGCCACGACCTTTGTATCTCTAGTTTTCCAACCCCAGAAATGAATATTTCGACGCTGCCATCAACCGAAGAAGACGCGGTGAGGTTCCTCCAGACGAAAGGTGTAGTACCTCTTACGAAAAATTGCGAACAAGGTCACAAGATGAGTATGTATTACAGCAGAAATTTTTCCTGCCGTTGTTGGAGCGGTCGTGTAATGTTAAAATTGGTTTGCATCAGGGAAATTGGCTTGAAGGGAGCAGATTGCCTCTTGTGACAGCAGTGTGCCTCATATACTGTTGGTGTAAGGAGCTGACTTCGAATAAATTCTGTCATGAGGAGCTCAACATGAGCGGAAAAACAGCCGTCGATTGGGGAAACTATATGAGGGAGATTTGTGCTTTGGAAATGTGCCAGGGTAAAATAGGTGGACCTAACACTATTGTTGAAATTGACAAATGCCTGTTCAGCAAAAGGAAAAATAAAGCTGGGGGAGTTCTTCTCCAGCAGTGGATTTTTGGAAATGTCTGCCGAGAAACTGGGGAGTGTTTTCTTGGACAAGTCCCCGACCGCAGTTTCACCACTCTTAGTAAGCAACTAGTGAATCATATAAAGCCGGGGACCACTATTTACTCTGACTCCTGAAAGGCATACGTGACAAATGAGTTTGAAAGGCAAAGATTCCAGCATCTGACTGTGAATCACAAGTACAATTTCATCTACCCAGAAACTGGAGTCCAAACACAGATGATCAAGAGACTTTGGGGCAGTGCCAAATGGCGAAACAAGAGGGAGAGAGGGACTAGGCAAGAAATATTTGAAACGTACTTGATGGAATTCATGTTCCGCAAAAAGACAGCAGACAATATCTTTGAAATGATGTTTAACGCAATAGCAAGACATTGGCCTTAAAATTGAAACATAATAATAAGTTCCAATTGTACGTATGTATTTCTATAATATTCCAATTTCTGTAAATTTCTATATTTTTTTTATCCCAATAAATAAGTTATGAATTCATCAAAACACTTCTGTTTTCCTTGGTAATGCCGTCCGTGGGATAAGTACACAGGTACCGCAAAACCAGTGTTCTATACTATGAAGAAGTGGTAAATATTAAATACTTTTTATGACGGTCTGTCCATAATGTCTTCAGAACTTGACCAGAACTCTTCAACGTAATTCTAAAGTAAACATCCCAGGCCTGTGCTCAACCTTTTCATTTTGCTTGATGTTTTATCCTAAACTAGCAAAATACCCGCGCTTTGCACCGGCGAAGTACTGCCTTAAAATTTTTATTAAGAAGAAAATTAAACCTCTTTAAACTGAGGGAAAATATACCAATAATTATTTGTTAAGGATCTCTTTGCATGTTGTCAGTTCGACCCTCCGGTTGTAATATGACCAAGCTATGCGCTGTGCTTACTCTTGAGCATGCAACGTACAGTTGGCCATGTGAACAGTAATCTTGTTTCAAATCTCACAGCTTGGATTGCTGCTGTCATAATTGGTTTGAGTTTCATAGTTTGTTTTAATTACGACAGTATTTGTAGGACTTGTGTTGAAGAGACATTTGGCATCTGTCAAGGGCTGTAAGTATACAACCAGTTTCATCGATAACTTCACATCCAGCTTTTGAGAGTTTAAACATTCATAAACATCAAAGTGTCCACTACTGAAACCGTCACCTGTGAATCCAAGATGTTTAAGAGGCATTGACGGTTGTCGAAAGGTGTAAAATATTTGGCCATTTCGGTACACTTGAAAGCGACAACCGAACAATTCAGTGGCAGCCATCAACTAACATGCAGATGCATAGGTGAAGGTGTGGTATAGCAGGTCCACACTTCACTGAGTAAAGACCATTCATTTTTAAATAAATAATCCCCGCTTTCATGGCGGCAGAGCGAGAGGGCATTGGGCCATGGCGAGCCGTGGGACGCTCGGGGTGTGGGCGTTTCTCACCGAGTGCACGTGATTGCTTCCATGGCTAATAGGTTACAGCTGTCATGGTCCTTCTCCGAAGCGTGAGTCAGTCGGGAGAGGGAGAAGTGGTTGTAGTCGCCCCCGCAGACGATTGTTTTGTAGGGCGGGAGTGACTGGGAAGGTGCAGGACTCTCCGCGGGAGTTAGCGGGAATCGGGACTTGGGACGTGGTGTCCCTAACGTGAGAGCCTTGGTCGTTAAGGGATTCCCAAGTCGCTGTCCGGAGGAGCCGACCGGAGCCAAGGACCGGTGAGGCAACTGACAGCAGCAGTAGCAGTAGTAGGAAGAAGGTCAGCTGCAGAGTTAGTGTCTCCCTTGTTGCCGGGCCCTGATGGGTGAAGTAAGAGGGACTCTAGTTTTAAATGAAAGCACCGGGTTTGTCAATTGTTTGTTTTTAAGACTGCTTCCTGATCGTTTTAACCTCGTTTTAAAAGGATTGTTTTTCTAATGGTTTTAACCTCCACATTTCTTTTATGGGATTATTTATGGAATTATGAAAGCACTGCACTTTATTTATTGAACACTGTTTTATTGGATTTTAAATAAAAGCACTGTTTCACTTTCAACCATCCCCTTGCTTAGATGTTTATTGCCTTCACTGACTAGCTCATCGGTCACATTACCGACGGTGTTGGGTTGAAGGGATCCCGAAAAGCAATGGGTGTGTGGAGCCAGAACCCACATCATCACAGAAGGGCTTAAGCATGTCACTCTTATAGTGCTCCTGTGTAGTATAATTATCTCCTGTACCGTCATCAGTCCACACCTTGAACCTGTCCCAATCATTCAATACATAAGACACAATGTTCCTCCGGATATCAAGAGTGAGCCTGATATGGCCGTGCAATATGTAACACGGAGAATGGAAAAGGTAGGTGCCATCTCCGGGCATGGAAAACCACTTGGTAAGTGACAGTTCTTTGATTGATGGTGATCACCTCGATAGACATGTTAATGGGGGTACGGTTGGAATGATAAAGGAAATGGGTACCTGAACAATGTAAAGTAAGTCTAAAATACCTACACAAAAACTATAATCGTAATAAATGAACAATAAAACAGCGGAGAAGTCGTGCTGTAGTTATCAGCAGGGAGACATGAATCCCGTGGCGAAGCAAGGAAGGGAATGTATAGACTGGAGTGACAGACGGCCTTTTATAGGCAGGCAGCCAACAACGTGGGAGGCGTTGAGATGGGGGACCCAACGCTGCCTCACAAGGTGACCGAGCTGCAGGCTATGGACGTATATATGTACGTAAGTAGGATTCAGTTAACGTTGGGAACCCGCGTACCAGATTTCTTGAAGATGGGCCCATAAGTAACAAAGACCATTGAAAAGTTCAATATGGCGGCCGACAGTGGCATCATACCACTGAAATAAGTACATACATCGGTTTTGGTTAGCGCAGGGAAGCTACCTAACAAATTCCGTGAAGATGGGGCCATAAATAAGAAAGTTCAACATGGCGAATGTTGTCAACCGTTATGACCGTTACGCATAGAATTTTGAAATGAAATCTGCTTAACTTTTTTAAGTAAGCTGTAAGGAATGAGCCTGCCAAATTTCAGCCTTCTACCTACACGGGAAGTTGGAGAATTAGTGACGCGTTGGAAAGTTCAATATGGCGGCTGACAGTGGCGTCATACCACGAAATAAGTACATACATTGGTTTTGGTTAGCGCAGGGAAGCCGCCTACCAAATTTTGTGAAGATGGGGCCATGAATAAGAAAGTTCAACATGGCGGACGTTGTTGACCATTACGCGTAGAATTTCAAAATGAAACCTGCTTAACTTTTGAAAGTAAGCTGTAAGGAATGAGCCTGCCAAATTTCAGCCTTCTACCTACACGGGAAGTTGGAGAATTAGTGACGTTGGAAAGTACAATATGGCGGCCGACAGTGGCATCATACCACCGAAATAAGTACGTACATTTGTTCTGGTTAGCGCAGGGAAGCCACCTACCAAATTTCGTGAAGATGGGGTCAGCCTTCTACCTACACGGGAAGTTGGAAAATTAGTGACGTTTTTAAAGTTCAATATGGCGGCCGACAGTGGCATCATACCATCGAAATAAGTACGTACATCGGTTTTGGTTAGTGCAGGGAAGCCGCCTACCAAATTTCGTGAAGATGGGGCTATAAATAAGAAATTTCAACATGGCTGACATTGTCGACCGTTACGTGTAGAATTTCGAAATGAAACCTGCTTAACTTTTGTAAGTAAGCTGTAAGGAATACGCCTGCCAAATTTCAGCCTTCTACCTACATGGGAAGTTGGAGAATTAGTGATGAGTAAGTGATGAGTGAGTGAGTGAGTGAGTGAGTGAGGGCTTTGCCTTTTATTAGTATAGATAAAGAATTGTAGTTGGGCCCTCTACTTATAAAGCCCACTTGTTCTAGTGGGGATTGAATACTCAATTTCATGGATTGCTTTTGGAGCATATTGTTGTACTTGTTATGCTATTTTCACTTCTTGTATTCCAAATAAAATAAAATATATATGTGCAAAAAAAAAATTTAGAAGACAGCCTTAGAAACTCATCTACTATATGAGGCATTGATCAGCTGATTAAGAAATCAATATGGCAGAGACACATATTAGTGCAAACATTAACCCAACACAAATGTCAATATAAAGTAAAATCAATATCATTTTGGCAGATAACAAATATATCTAGTGTGAAACTCGAAAGTCTTTCTGAAGGATTAAAGTGTTGATTAACAAGAGGTATAATTAGTGTATCTCAGATACTGCTTAAGTAACTCTAAGCTATTGATTTATTTGCCTGGTGTTAGTTTTCTATTAATCTGATGGAAATTAAATTATTTTTCAAAATGCACTTTGCGGCTTTTAGTTTGGATTTTTTCACTGTAGTGAAAGTGCTCTGTGTATGCTTTTCTTTTAGACACACTTTTATCTTTGTAAAAAGATTTACCAAATGACAACACTGGTACTAATGGAGGAGAAAAAATGACTGTTTTTTAGTTAATATCTGCAAACTGAATAGTTACCTAATTGCCCATGCCTATTGTTGCTATTTGCTGCTGTTTATTTGAAATCAAAAATCACGTTTTATGGATACTGGCTCTTTTACATTTGCAAGGCAATTCAAAATACCACAATACTAGACATACCTTTTTTCCACTTTAAAATTTATTTATTCTGTGAAATGATTATATTGATGGTCCTGGAAACACACTCTAGGGCCGACAAAGGTTTTGGAAGATGCCAGTCTCAGTGTTTATTATGATGTTTGCACACTGAACTGAGAATCTTCACTAGGTGTCTTTCTTTTGAGCCCCAGCAAACTGCTCTGGAAGGAAGCTGTCTTCAAGTGTTTTCAACCTGTCTCTCTCAGTCTCATGGGTTTCACAATGCTAGTACAAATTCCCAGGGCCCTCATTTATGAGATGTACAAGGGATGGGACTAGTTTTTGGCCTTGTTTCATTAGGAAAAGATAAATGGCCCTGCACCTTTCTTTGCCCTGTTCAAGTGCTTCCCAATCATTTGTGGCCACATGTAAATGTAACACTTTTTCTATCTGGCATCATTTTAGCCCGAGCCCAACAAAATTATCAAATAACCTGTAAACAACTGAAACACTTGAATCTTTTTCAGTATATTGCAATCATAGGTATAACAAAGAACATTCATTTGCCTTCAAAGTGCCATGTTATAGTTGAGTATAGTTGACACATATGTATTTATTTCTACACATTGGATGTAACATCTTTCATTTTTTGGCTCCCCCCACTTCTTATCATAACCGGAAATCTGCTGCCAGACTCTTTAGGTCCACCTCTTCATACCAGCACATAGCACCCACATTGTTGTTATCACACTGGCTTCCACTAAAGGAGAGGTTTGCATCTGAAGATTAACTTCTTACTTATAAAACACACGGCACCATGGTTCCACTGCAAGCTAAATAATGGCTCATGTCACGTACCATTATCGTTCTTTGATTGAGTGATAGACTGTGTTAGTATGACTCTGCAAAAGAAAAAAATAATGTTGCACCTGTCAAGGACTCAATAACAGAAAAGTTGCTTTTAACCTTTCTTTCATTTTTATTATCATGGAAATAACTTTACTCATTATTATTCATGGTGTCTTTTAAGGAAATTGCACTTTTGTGCAGAAAATGTTTGTTACAGCTACTGAAATTGCTTTATTGTTTCTCTTCTTGTTCTATAATAGCACAGATATCAGGGTAGAAGGATATAGGTTTATGGGGCATTGGGACTATATTGGGGCATTGGGTATAGGTTTATGGGGCATTGGGACTATATTGGGGCATTGGGTATAGGTTTATGGGGCATTGGGACTCCTTTTGGAACAGATGGGACCTGTTCCGCCGTGACGGGTTACATCTGAACCGGAGGGGCACCAATGTATTGGGGAGGCGTATGTGTAGGCTAGTCGAGGATTGTTTAAACTAGGGAATGGGGGGGCAGGGAGTTTAGGACAGGCCAGAATTAGATCTATACATGGAAGAACAAACAATGGTGTAGAAATAAAAATGCATAGTAATGTAAATTTTAAGCAAACACGTAAATGTAGAAGGATTAACACATTAAAAATAGCTTGCCTTAATGCTAGAAGTATCAAAAATAAGGTAAGTGAGTTGGAGTTGTATGTAGCAGAGCATAATTATGATATTATAGCAATAACGGAAACCTGGCTAAATAACAAAGATGGGGATGAGTGTAACATAGAGGGATACACATTTTTAGGAAGGATAGACAGAACAGAAAAGGAGGTGGGGTTGCTGTTTATGCCAAACAGGGTTTAAATGTAAGTCATCTTCAGTTGGATGATGAGCCCCATCTTAGTGAGGACATGTGGCTTCGCCTGGAAAATATTAGGGAAAAAGGTCTTATTTTAGGAGTGTGTTATAGACCACCCAATTCAGACAGTAATTTCAACACACATCTTTTAGTAATATCAAAAAGGCAAGTTTACAGGGGGATATTATAGTCATGGGGGACTTTAATTATCCAAATATTAACTGGGATAACCTTACAGATGGAGGAGCACAAGAGCAGGAGTTTTAGAAGTAATCAGCGACTGTTTTTAACACAGCATGTTAAAGCACCAACAAGGGGTGAAGCCTGTCTGGATTTAGTATTCTGTAATAATCAGGATAGAATTGAGGGTGTAGAGGTGATTGAACCACTAGGGTCAAGTGACCATAATGTAATACAATTCTCAGTATTTTGTAAGAGTACAGATGCAAAGACTAAAATTGTTAAGTTGAACTTTAGTAGGGCTAATTTTGAGCAGATGCGACAAAGTCTAAGTAGGATAGACTGGGATAAGCTTTTAAATGTGGAGACAGTCGAGGAGCAGTGGAACAGGTTTAAAAATGTTTTACATGTAATGCAGGACAGATACATACCTAAATTTGGAAGTAATAGGAAACTAAAAAAAACTCCACGATGGATTAATAAAGATTTAAAAAGAAGTTGCAAAGGAAGAAACTGCTGTATAAGGCATATAAGACTAATGACTGCAAAGAGAACCGTAGCGCATATGAGAACATGAGGGCAACCATTAAGAAGGATATCAGAGAGGCTAAAAGACAGTTGGAGAGGAATATAGCAGATAAGGGGAAAGAAGACCCCAAGAGATTCTTTCAGTATTTTAGTAGTAAAAGAACAGTTAAGGAGGAGGTCAAGTTAATCAGGAATAGTAAAGGGAATTAAAAGATACAGACAATGAAATAGCAGATGCCCTAAACTTACATTTTTCTGAGGTGTTTACAAGTGAGCAAGTGGATAACCTCCCAGAGGTAAACGCAACTACTAAGGAGGTACTGAGGGATTTGGAAATTGTAGAGGGAGAAGTGCTGCTCAGATTAAATAAGATGAAATCAAACAAATCACCAGGCCCAGATAATATTTATCCTCGTGTTCTTAAGGAGGCTAGTGAGTACATATATAAACCCTTGACACATATTTTTAGGAAGTCACTGTGCACTGGAGAGATTCCAAAGGACTGGAAAATGGCAAATATCATCCCATTATATAAAAAGGGTGACAGGGCAGATCCAAGCAACTATAGGCCAGTAAGCTTAACAAGCATCACAGGAAAATTAATGGAAGGAATTATTAAGGATAAGATTGAGCAACACATGGCAAGGACAGGAGTTATTCTGAACAGTCAGCATGGGTTCAGAAGAGGGAGGTCGTGTTTTACTAACATGTTGGAATTCTATGAGGAGGCAACAAAAGGATACGATCAAAGTGGAGCTTATGATATTATTTATCTGGACTTTCAGAAAGCATTTGATAAGGTGCCACATGAGAGGTTGGGCATCAAGTTAAAAGAAGTGGGAGTTCAGGGTGATGTTTTTAGATGGGTGCAGAATTGGCTCAGACACAGGAAGCAGAGGGTGATGGTGCGAGGAACCTCATCAGAACTGGCCGATGTTAAGAGTGGTGTTCCACAGGGGTCAGTGCTAGGGCCGCTGCTATTTTTAATATATATAAATGATTTAGATAGGAATATAAGTAACAAGCTGGTTAAGTTTGCAGATGATACCAAGATAGGTGGATTAGCAGATAATTTGGAATCCGTTATATCATTACAGAAGGACTTGGATAGCATACAGGCTTGGGCAGATTTGTGGCAGATGAAATTTAATGTCAGTAAATGTAAAGTATTACACATAGGAAGTAAAAATATTAGGTTTGAATACACAATGGGCGGTCGGAAAATCGAGAGTACACCTTATGAGAAGGATTTAGGAGTCATAGTGGACTCCAAGCTATCAACTTCCAAACAGTGTTCAGAAGCCATTAAGAAGGCTAACAGAATGTTAGGTTAAATAGCACAGTGTGTGGAGTACAAGTCCAAGGAGGTTATGCTCAACCTTTATAATGCACTGGTGAGGCCTCATCTTGAGTACTGTGTGCAGTTTTGGTCTCCAGGCTACAAAAGGACATAGCAGCACTAGAAAAGGTCCAGAGAAGAGCGACTAGGCTGATTCCAGGTCTACAGGGGTTGAATTATGAGGAAAGATTAAAAGAGCTGAGCCTTTACAGTTTAAGCAAAAGAAGATTAAGAGGTGACATGATTGAAGTGTTTAAAATTATGAAGGGAATTAGTACAGTGGATCGAGACTTGTATTTTAAAATGAGCTCATCAAGAACACGGGGACACAGTTGGAAACTTGTTAAGGGTAAATTTTGCACAAACATTAGGAAGTTTTTCTTTACACAAAGAACGATAGACACTTGGAATAAGCTACCAAGTAGTGTGGTAGACAGTAAGACGTTAGGGACTTTCAAAACTCGACTTGATGTTTTCTTGGAGGAAACAAGTGGATAGGACTGGCGAGCTTTGTTGGGCTGAATGGCCTGTTCTCGTCTAGATTTTTCTAATTCTAATTCTAATTCTAATCTTGATCAGTGTATCTGTTCTGATATTAAAACAGGACATTGTAATGGATAAACTTATTGGCCGATCTTCAAGGTTTTCTAATGAAATCATCATCTATGCTGTGGTGTGTTATACAGTAGAGTGTCCTTTGGGTGACAAGACGACTGCCTAGTGTGACTAGGATAGCTGGAATCTAAGATTGGGATTTTTAACTAGAGATAAATGGATGGACAATGGACAAAATGGACAGTTTTGATGAAATATGAACAGCACTTGCTTATTATTATATTTAGGATCAAATAGAGTTTTGTAAAAGTGTAGATGTATTTAACATTAAAAACAAGATGTAAAAAGGGAAATGAATTAATACATCCAAAATCATTTGTATCAATGTTTACTGGGCCAACATTTTTTGGAATCTCCATTCCTTCATCAGGACCAGACCTTCAAAACATGATAAAAAATGGATAATCCTTATGTGTTAACCACAATTTGAAGAAACCTGAATATTTTTAACAGATCTATATATATATATATATATATATATATATATATATATATATATATATATATATATATATATATATATATGTATATATATAAATACACACATATATATATATATATTTTTTTTTTTTTGTGATGGACGGCTGGGTTCCATGCTCGGCCGGGAAGCCTCTGCTATGTATGTTCTGGGGGAGCAACTTTGGACAGCTCAATACCTCCTCCGGGATGCTTGGTGGCAGCCTCCTGGGCCGACAATGATTCCCCAGCCTCCCACCTGGCTCCATGGAAGATGGAGTCTTCCACAGCCTGGTTGGGAGCTGGGATGGCTGCTAGGGGGTGCTGCCAAGACTCAAGAACCCGGCTGGACGAGTCATCAGCCCCACCTTGAGGTGCAATTGGGACCAGGTGGGAACACCTGGAACACTTCCGGGTGGGCTATAAAACGTGCCAGCCTCCACCACTCAAGGGCCAGAATCGGGAGGAAGAGGACGAGGTCGCCTGGGAGGAGTGGTGGTGCCAGAGGAAGGGTTGTTTGTGCTCTGTTTAAAGTGCTTTGGGACTGTGTTGGGCCAAGCCTGTGTGATTTTACATGTGCCTCTGCATCAGTCTGTGCCAGGTCGGGTGCTATATAGTGCCTTTATCACTATATATATATATATATATATACAGTGGTGTGAAAAACAATTTGCCCCCTTCCTGATTTCTTATTCTTTTGCATGTCTGTCACACAAAATGTTTCTGATCATCAAACACATTTAACCATTAGTCAAATATAACACAAGTAAACACAAAATGCAGTTTTTAAATGATGGTTTTTATTATTTAGGGAGAAAAAATCCAAACCTACATGGCCCTGTGTGAAAAAGTAATTGCCCCCTTGTTAAAAAATAACCTAACTGTGGTGTATCACACCTGAGTTCAATTCCCGTAGCCACCCCCAGGCCTGATTACTGCCACACCTGTTTCAATCAAGAAATCACTTAAATAGGAGCTGCCTGACACAGAGAAGTAGACCAAAAGCACCTCAAAGGCTAGACATCATGCCAAGATCCAAAGAAATTCAGGAACAAATGAGAACAGAAGTCATTGAGATCTATCAGTCTGGTAAAGGTTATAAAGCCATTTCTAAAGCTTTGGGACTCCAGCGAACCACAGTGAGAGCCATTATCCACAAATGGCAAAAACATGGAACAGTGGTGAACCTTCCCAGGAGTGGCCAGCCGACCAAAATTACCCCAAGAGCGCAGAGGCGACACATCCGAGAGGTCACAAAAGACCCCAGGACAACGTCTAAAGAACTGCAGGCCTCACTTGCCTCAATTAAGGTCAGTGTTCACGACTCCACCATAAGAAAGAGACTGGGCAAAACGGCCTGCATGGCACATTTCCAAGACGCATAAACCACTGTTAAGCAAAAAGAACATTAGGGCTCGTCTCAGTTTTGCTAAGAAACATCTCAATGATTGCCAAGACTTTTGGGAAAATACCTTGTGGACTGATGAGACAAAAGTTGAACTTTTTGGAAGGCAAATGTCCCGTTACATCTGGCGTAAAAGGAACACAGCATTTCAGAAAAAGAACATCATACCAACAGTAAAATATGGTGGTGGTAGTGTGATGGTCTGGGGTTGTTTTGCTGCTTCAGGACCTGGAAGGCTTGCTGTGATAGATGGAACCATGAATTCTACTGTCTACCAAAAATCCTGAAGGAGAATGTCCGGCCATCTGTTCGTCAACTCAAGCTGAAGCAATCTTGGGTGCTGCAACAGGACAATGACCCAAAACACACCAGCAAATCCACCTTTGAATGGCTGAAGAAAAACAAAATGAAGACTTTGGAGTGGCCTAGTCAAAGTCCTGACCTGAATCCGATTGAGATGCTATGGCATGACCTTAAAAAGGCGGTTCATGCTAGAAAACCCTCAAATAAAGCTGAATTACAACAAATCTGCAAAGATGAGTGGGCCAAAATTCCTCCAGAGCGCTGTAAAAGACTCATTGCAAGTTATCGCAAACGCTTGATTGCAGTTATTGCTGCTAAGGGTGGCCCAACCAGTTATTAGGTTCAGGGGGCAATTACTTTTTCACACAGGGCCATGTAGGTTTGGATTTTTTTCTCCCTAAATAATAAAAACCATCATTTAAAAACTGCATTTTGTGTTTACTTGTGTTATATTTGACTAATGGTTAAATGTGTTTGATGATCAGAAACATTTTGTGTGACAAACATGCAAAAGAATAAGAAATCAGGAAGGGGGCAAATAGTTTTTCACACCACTGTATATATATATAGTGATAAAGGCACTATATATATATATACTGTATATATAAGTGACATATAAGACTGGACACAGACATACTGGCCAGACAAACATATTACATATATTCTATCTGTTTTCTGGTTATTTAAAGTTCTGCTTGGCACAGATAAATAGTTTTATGATGTCAAGACTTTATGGATGATGTCTGTTGTGTTCTTTAGGCTAAAGCAGAGACACACTCAGAACAACATTTCGAATGCTGTTTATTTTCAACCCTGTTCAACCAACTCTCCATTACAGCGTTTTAGAAAACCATACCCTTTCCTCAAGATGTCATATGTCCCAAAAGACACAGACCATAGCAATCAATACCTAAACATAAAATAATCAACAAAAGCATTATTGGACAATCATACACAACAATATCCAGTGTTATGTGAAGTTGTTCCTTGCTCTGGGTTCAAGTGGAAAATTCTTTATGTCTTGGAGTGCACTCTTTCGTTTGGTTGCATGATCCTCGTCTGTGCTGTACTTCTGTTTCCTCAGCTTGTCTTCTGCTGCGTTTTGCCACTTCATAGGGAAAAGGCATTAGTCTATCTAGCACAAGACATTAGATGTTCAGGTTCCCTTATTCAAGTATTGGCTGCTCCTAAGCAGACAGGCCTCAGTGCTTAGCTTGGGAGTCTGGGTCCCAGTTCTCAGGCTCACAAAGAAAAGAGTTTTTTAGCTTTTAGATTCAGAGATCATGATTTAGATATTTCCATTAATTTTAGAGAGTTCCCCCTCCCCGTGAGAATCCCAGAGAGAAACCCTGATGTACTCTTAACTTGCCAATCTCTCCTTCTACTTCTTCACCTCTCACTTTAAAAGCTGGGATGCATGTGGTTTATTTTTTTATTTTTTGAATTTTTTTTAATTTTATTGCAATCATTCCATACAAATCAATCTATTTTTACAAAAAGTAGGATTGAGAACAAGTCGACCCCCACACCAGAGAGAGAGAGCAAGGCCAACAGAGTAAAACTTAAGGCTTGTAAACATACCTAAATAGATGAGTTTGATAAGCCAATAGAGATGAATTGAGAAGAAAAAGAAATACAGAAATAATTGCTTCCTCTGTGCTTTATGAGCTTATTCTAAAATATTACTGAATAGATCCTGCCATGTTTTGAAAAAAATATGTACAGATCATCTAACTGAGTATTTGATTTTTTCCAATTTCAAATAGTATAAAACATCGGTTTCCCACTGACTTAAAAGAGGAGAGATAGGATCCTTCCAGTTTAGCAAAATAAGCCTGCGTGCCAAAAGTGTAGTGAATGCAATCACAGTTTGTTTGTCCTTCTCCACTTTAAACCAATCTGGAAGAACCCCAAACACAGCTGTTAATGGGTTAGGAGGAATTGTGAGACCAAGGCTGTGCTTAAAAATTGTGATCCAAAATGATGTTAATTTGGTGCAAGCCCAAAACATGTGACCCAGTGAGGCTGGGACTTGATTGCAGCGTTCGCAGGTTGGATCTTGCCCTGGAAACATTTTGGAGAGTTTTAGGCAAGACAGATGTGCTCAATATATAATTTTGAATTGTATAATTGTATACTTTGCACATATGGAGCTCGAGTGAATTCTCTGCACTGCTATTTTCCACTCCTTTTCTGATATATTAATTGAGAGATCTTTTTCCCAGTGACCTCTTGGGTCTTTGAAAGGGAGGGGCTGTGAAATGATTTTATATATTGCAGAGATGGTGTCTGAGTCCTTGAGATTGAGCAATATTTTTTCCAGCATGGACGAGGGAGCAAGATGAGGAAAATTGGGCAGGTTCAGTTTAACAAAGTTCCTAATTTGAAGATAGTGAAAGAAATGTGTAGCTGGAATGTTAAATCTGGAATGTAATTGTTCATAGGATGCAAAGACGTTGTCTATATAAAGATCTCTAAGCAAGTTAATCCCAAATTTTTTCCAGATATTAAAAACTGCATATGTTTGTGAAGGTTGAAAAAGGTGGTTCTCTTGCAGAGGTGCCACAGATAAAATCTTCTCCATCTTAAAATGCTTTCCACATTGGTTCCATATTCTGAGTGAGTGAAGCACAATTGGGTTATTACTATATTGCATGTGGTTTAAAAGGAAGGATGAACCTTTTCCTGACGTTTTCCTCACTTCCAGTTACAAAACCAGTGTCTTCTAATAGGACGAGGTCTACTGGCCATCTTAGTTGTCATCCCTTTGTCCATTTCACACCTTCTGGCTCAAGAAGTCTAAAGAAGTGCCTCTGGAGAGATGTCAGGTCACCTCTCATTGACACCTTTGTTATTAGATGAAGCCCAGGCAGATCCTGGTACAAGTTGGAGTTCAGTCATTTAGTTTGGAATGCAAGTGGAGGAAGGTGCTGTATCCCTGTTAGATCTGCTTTCTTAACGAGCCTGGTGTGCCACAAAAGCCTAGCAGAATGGGCAATGTCCACTTTGTCCTACAACTGCCAGTTATCAATGAGACACAAATCATAATGGAGTCCTATTTCACACTTTTGTGTTGTATTTGAAGGATGTTCTTCAATATAATATTGTCAAGAAAATGAACAAGAAAAAATGATGGACTAATTAGTGTTAACCTGCTCTGGACAACAAGACAAAAGAGTAGAAAATATTTGACATGACAGAATGACAGCACTAGAAAGCTCTATAATTAAATCAAATGTTTCAGTAATAATGGAAACAGACTTCTAATTAAGTAATTGGATGAAGAGAAAACTGACAGCTACTACGGTCTTCCTGGAAATGAGTTTGACATTCCTATGTTACTGTAAATAACTGAGAGAGAGATAAGAGATCGGCTTAAAGAGAATGAGTAAGAAGAGAACTTCATCTTACTATGGATAACAGTAAGAAGTGGTAAGCATTTATGACACCTGAATGCTATTCTGATTGGTATTAAGGATGTATACCACCCCAAACAAACAGAATATTTGCAATAAGTGTCACGAGTTACCAAACCTGATCTAATCTAACTGAATTCAAATGTATTATGAGATGCTTCTTGTAGTTATGCTAACAGTGAGCAGTTGGTTAGGTATTGTTGTGGAAAAAACTTACCTCGGTTTTCAACTAAGTCATTCACGAGACCAGATACAATTGCAGAATGGTTCTTTAATTGCACATAGATACACACAAATGTCTCAGTTCATGGAGTGAAAAATCATTAATAAAATTCATTCCCTTTTATACTTTTCATCACCATTACCTTATCTAACACATATAATCTGACTTTTAATATGCAGAATTCTATCATCTTAGCCAATCGACTACAACCACCAGTAACTTCATATACATGTTGATTCTTCCATTTTTCAAAAAATCACTTCATTAATAGTGGTGTCAAACAGGTTTTCCCATTGATCTTATCACAGCTTCATGATAGGGTGTTTGGGCTTTCTTACTAGTTTGTTCTCATGTTCATTACACATCTACTTCATTTTAACCTTAGCAACTATCTTGGTGGCTCCTCTAGATGAGGCAAAAGCCTCAAGTACCCAAGCTTAAAGTTCTGTTTAGTTAAACCTTTAGTTACCTTCAGTTCTTTTCATTATGCTTTTAATAATCCATTGTTACAACTTTATTTAAGTATATGCTTACATTAAATTGTAAAAATGATCAAGTATTGATTAAAAATATTTTATTAAAATTCTATATTTTCAAGCTGTTTTTACATCATTTTGAATCAAGAGTTTGAAACAAATTGCTAAGTGCTACATCAGATGCAAAATTAGATGCAACTGATTTTGCCAGGACTCAATAAATAGCACAAGCTCAAGTTTTAAAGAGATCATAACAGCTTAAACAGCCTTAAACACTACATGCATGCAGTCATTTGACAAATAGCAAAATACAGTATAGAATGTAACTACAGTAACATGTAATATCAAGAAAATATGCAGTTAGCCAGACAGGGAACGTAAAGAATTCAGATGATTTGAGATGCGGTAAAAACACAACTTGCTACAGGAAAACCAAATATTTCAGCAAAACAAATTATTTTAGAAGGGTATGTTTAAGTAGAGAAAAGACCACATACTGTAAGTGAATGCGTGTTTTGCTCCAGGAGGACATGCTAAGAGTGAAAGTCCCACAGGTAGAGGGAAGGTTTTTATGAAAATATCACTGAGAAATAGGACATTGGCTATCAACGTAGGCACTCAGAGGTAAAGTAATATTCAAAGTTTAATCTACACTACATACTTCTGCTTAAGTCTATATTACTCCTTTGCACTGTAAATGGGTGAAAGTGCATGTTCACTCCCTGAACAACGCAAAGGAGCCCAAGCTTTATAAGTAAATGTGTATTTTATACTTACTACAAAAACAGAAAAATTCAGAAAGCAGCAAATAAAAACAGAAATTAAATCCAGCTATCCCCTGTGCCCTCCTAAATTACTGCACTGTCTTTTTAGGTGGAGTTGATTCCTCATCTTTCCATTTCTCTCAGATTCTGTGCAGATCATGGCTTTTATTCTTGCTAACTTTGTCCCAATTCACGCTCCAATTGTAGTCTTTTTTTGTTTCTGTTATGAAGTTACTTCTGAAATAAGGGGAACTCCACCTGAAGTACTTGACCCTCTAGTTTAGAGCACTACCGATCCATCTGTGATATCCATTCACCCTTGTGGCATGATTGGCCTTTTCGGGTTAACACCTCCAAGACAGTTTCTGGCCTTTTTCTCCACTACCATCTGAACCTGGAGGAGGTTCATTAACTCTATTCGGCCCTCCAGTCAGTCCTGGATTTATGCAGATTGTCACACACCTACTGCATTTGCTATTGTAATACCACTCTGAGTCGGTGGTTAGCACTGTTGTTCCTCTCTTCTCCCCTTTCTGTTCTTAAAATGGAAGTTCAAAGGTAAGAAGAATTGTGACATCACTTCCACTTCCGCCAGCAAACCTGCCTCTTCCTACTAGGAGCATATGTATGAATGCCACCACCGGAAGTAGTCAGTAAATCAATGACTCATGTCTAAAGAAGGCATTGTACTGCAGCACTAGCTGATGATGAATTTTTTCAGTTGTTTTATATTCTTTTGACCAAATTACCTGCCAATTACAGTAACACCCCTGTTAACGCTCAGGATGCGTTCCTGAAAAACAATGCACTAAACAAGATAGCGTAAGACAGAGTCACTTTAACACACAGTAAATAAGAATAGAGGACTTAAATGTTGTCTACAGCGTCCATGATATAGTTCTTCCAAAATTGCTTAATAGATTGTTTATTTGTGCCGTCCATTTTTTGAATAAGTTGTTGAAATGTGTGATGAAGATAATATGCCTTAAAATTTAATCTGATTCTCTGATCCTTGGGCTGGATTAACAAAGTAGTATCGGGTGATAGATAAAATACTCCAACCGGAATGCAAGCTTTTAAGTCTGATAAGTGAGCGGGATGACTTGGTGCATTATCAAACAGTAGCAATGCTTCCGTCTCTATTTGTTTAAGTCCACAGTAATGCTTTATGAATGGACAAAAACGTGTGGCAAACCAATTTCAGAAAATGTTCATAGTGATTCAAGATTTTCTATTAATTTCCTAAATCACATGTGAACTAAATTTTTAAATTTCTTTCATGGCTGTTGGAGTTTTGGGGTGATGCACAAGCAGTGGTTTTAATTTGAAATCTCCTTTAGTGTTACTGCCCAAAAGAAGGGTTATGTGGTCTCCTGGTGCTCGCCTTTCTTCGGGTGATATAAAAGTGTGCTGTGGCATTCACCTCCAAAATAAACCTGTGTCATCAACATTAAACACCGATTTGCGAAGATAATTCCCTGGCTCAATTATGGCTTTTAAAGTTCCTGGGAACGCCACAGAAGTTTCTATATCTGCACTTGCCACTTCTTCAGTAATTCGTATGTTGTGGAGGATGCTTCCCTTTTAAAATCTAAATCTATGGCTGCACTTTGTTTGAAATCAATCTCTTTCACTCATTCATTTGGATTTTTTTTTAGCGTAATAGTGAATCATCATAAACTGAGCACTTTTTTAGGGTTTGGAACAAACCTCGTTATAATGAATCAGCGTTAATCGGGATAGCGGTAAGTGGGGTCTTACTGTACATGGAATTCACCAACTCTTTGTCTTTTTCTTGTTTTTTACAAGTTGTTTAGCATGCCTGTAAATATTATCATACATATTATCATATTTTATGAAATGGGTGTTAAATCAGTGATATTAATTATTATTAAATTAATTGAGGACATATTTTGCATAAAAATGTTTATACATAAACAATGAAAAACACATCATGAACACAAATCTTGTGCATATATATAAAATATCCTACCAATTTACACCATTGTTTTACACAAACTTGGCAAAGACAGAACTCACCAAAGATGCAACCACACTGCAAGATGATACCCTTTAAAAAATTAGAATATTAAATCTTTTATTTTCGTTTTATTTCACCGCAGGACTGTAAATTCCTTACCAAAAACTATCTAGCGAAACAGATGTGTTAAAACTGCCTTAAAGATAATTTTATTAAAAACCACATTTAGAAGAATTATCAAATAGGAAGGGTTTTGAAATATTACAAATGCAGTCCAAATCAGTATTATGGAAAAAGATTCTGTACAGCAGCAAAAAAAAGTATAAACTGAGGTTTTACTTAAAATGACTCCTCAAACCCAGCAGTGGTTATTATTGTATCTGCAGCTGTGTTAGTGTCTTGCTCTTTGACGGAATTATGTGCTTTGCTGGAATCAGGCCTGACACTTGCTTCTTTGAAGGTGACTAGATGTTTTTCATTGATAATGCTGTTTATGATTTTCTATGTTACTTTTGTCCCTGTTAAATGTTAACATTTTTTATGCCAAGCGTTGATTTTTTGCCTTGCGCTTAGACCCCAGCAATACTAAAGTGGATTAAGTATGTTTGATAATGAATGGAAACATCTATTTGAAAAAAAAAACAAACTAAAATGTACTACATGGGTCTTATCAGTAACTTTTGAATGGGTTGAATATGTAATAAGACAAGTCTATAGTTTTGCTATGATGCCAGTAGAGTTCACGATGAATTGATATTCAGGCACACTGCATGCATTCTTTCTATGAGTATTATGATTCTAGCCAAAAAAACGGTGATCAAGAATGAACAAGGTAATGTTGTTCAGTTAGTGTTTTTTATTATTATTATTATTTTTATTTTGGGCTGAATAAATGTTGCTATTGTCTGTTTGTCTTGCAGAGTCACTCTATACAATATCTGCAAGATCAGACTCTATCTAACAGAATATGCCGAAGGACTCCTGGTTCAGGCTTTGGTCTTGTCACCTTTGGCCTACTGCAGCTCTTTGCTAGCAGGAGTACCGGTATGTGTCACCAAGCCATCTCAGATGATTCAAAATGCACATTCAACCAGCCAGGCACTTGTCATTCCTCTTTCTAGATCCGACATTGGTGTCATGTAGAGGCATCAAGTAGTATTAAATCCTTGATCATAAATCCTTGATGTTTGCCTACAGCATAGTCAATGGGTGAGAACCTGTAAAAATAAAGACACTTGTGAGGTCCTTTGTTCCTTCTTGACCATTCAGGTCTGCTGATGAACAATGTATGGTGATGTGACCTCTGACGTTGACGGTCCTACTCCATGTTCCCACTTCTCTTCTGGGAGCCTCTCGAACCCAACACCGTCAGTAATGTAAACGGATGAACTGCCAGATGGGGTCAAACCAAACTGAGCAAGGGAACGGTGTAAAGGTGTAAAAGTGCTTTTATTAAAACAAAAACAAATCCAGTGCAGCTCTTCGAGGTTCCATAAATAAATAAATAATCCCTAAAAACAGCAAAAGGTGGAGGTTAAATTAATTCAAAAACAAATCCATTAAAACAAGGTTAAAATACTGTCTGGAAGCAATTTCATTTTAAAAAAACCCGGTGCCTTCTTTTAGCTGGCAGATTACCTGCTTCTCTCATCGGGTTTTGCAACAACGAAGTCGCCCTACCTGTAGGTGCTGCTGTCCTTCTCCACGTCTGGCCACATACCGCCACTTTCCTGAACTGAGACTTGGGTTCCACCAATGGCCAGGGTGCCAATCCCAAACCTCCGGCTCCTGCTGCCTTCCCAGTCTTATACAGTGAGCCGTTCACATCCCTAGTCACTACTGCTCCACGGAACAGTCTCAGCAGGAGCGACCGCTTCTGACTGCCGTGAATGTCTTCCTTACACTCTACTAGGGCTCTTCTCCTAGCTGCCTACTTCCCAGTGAGCCTGCTCTCGCTTGCTCCCGCACTGGCTGCTTCATCTCCTGCCTTCTTCCCTCTCTCTAATCTTCATTCTTTTTTTGTCTCCCCTCAGCATTCACGCTTCTCCTATTTATAATGGGGACATGGCACAAGTGTGGCGATCAGCAGCTCCCGGCATCAATTACAGACAAGGGCGATCACACACCTCTCTTTTCATGTGTAGCTCTGAGCTGAGGGAATGAGCTGCCCACCTCCATTCAAAATACAGACTTTCTCACAATGCATTTGAACATTCTCTTGTTTGATGAAAACCTGTTTAACAGTAACTGTTAAGTTTTGTAACTTAGGAATTGTAACTAATTTATATTATTCTGAGCTCTTCGCTTGTAATGATCTATTTTGTAACATTGTCCTGTAACAATTTCCCAAGCAATCCACCAAATGAATATTTACTTAAATACTGTATATGACGGTGGCACGGTGGCGCAGTGGTAGTGCTGCTGCCTCGCAGTTAGGAGACCCAGGTTCGCTTCCCGGGTCCTCCCTGCGTGGAGTTTGTATGTTCTCCCCGTGTCTGCGTGGGTTTCCTTCGGGTGCTCCGGTTTCCTCCCACAATCCAAAGACATGCAGGTTAGGTGGATTGGCGATTCTAAATTGGCCCTAGTGTGTGCTGGGTGTGTTTGTGTGCGTCCTGCGGTGGGTTGGCACCCTGCCCAGGATTGGTTCCTGCCTTGTGCCCTGTGTTGGCTGGGATTGGCTCCAGCAGACCCCCGTGACCCTGTATTCGGATTCAGCGGGTTAGAAAATGGATGGATGGATGGACTGTATATGACCTCTTTTGTAAGTAACTTTGGCTAAAAGCATCTGCTAAGCAAACAAAGATAAATGTAAATGACATTAACTTATAATGGCAAATTCTTTTTTTTATCTATTGATTTTAATATGAAGCAAATAACATTCCATACAATCAACTCAAACTAAACGAATGAACCAAAATTCAACTTCCACCTAAGAAAAACAGAGGAGAGCCAACAACCAGAGGTAATTTTTAAAAGCAGCAAGAAAGGAAGAGTATCCTTTACCCCTACACAGAAGCTTATTCTAAAATATTATTAATTAGATCCTGCCATATTTTATAAAGTTTTGAACAGATCCTCTAAGTGAGAATTAATTTTTTTCCAATTTCAAATAATATACTGTAGAACATCGGTTACCCATTGACTAAAAAGAGGTGGGTGGGATTTTTCTAGTTGAGCAAAATAAGTCTACATACTAGTAGTGAGGTAAAGGTAATTATGATTTGTTTGTCCTGCTCTACTTTAAACTCATCTGTAAGTACACCAAACAAAGCTATTAACAGGTTAGGAGTGATTGTGACACCAAGGCAGTCTGATAGGTATTTAAAGACTTTAGTCCAAAATGTTAATTTGGTGCACTCCCAAAAACTGTGGCCCACTGAGGCTGGAGCTCAATTGCAATGTTCACAGGTTGAATCTTGCCCTGGAAGCATTTGAACAATTTCAAACAAGATAAATGTGCTCAATAGAAGATTTTAAGTTGAATGATTAAATGCTTTGCGCATATGGTGCTAGGGTGCATTCTGTGCATGGCTGCCTTCCACTCCTTTTCTGAAATATTAAGCAAAAGATCCTTTCTTCATTGTATCCAGTGATCCTTGAAAGGAAGGGACTTTAAAATGTTTTTAGAGATTCTATCCGAGTCTGAGGGACTGATCAATATTTCTTCTGGAATAGAAAAAAGTGGGAGATGAGGAAAATTGGGCAGGTTCCATTTAACAAAGTTTCTAATTTGAAAGAAGTGGAAGAATTGTGTTGATGAGAAGTTTTTAAGATTAATTGCTCATAGGATGCAAAAACATTATTGATATACAAGTCTCTAAATGTTTTTATCCTGGACATTTTCCAAACAATAAATGCATTGTATGTTTGAGTGGGTGGAAAAAGGTGGTTTTCATGTAGAGGCACAACAGGTAAAGAGTTTCTCTGTCTTAAAGTGCTTTTTACATCAGCTCCATATTCTGAGGGAGGAAGAGCTTTTGGATTATTAGTGTATTGAAGATAATTTGTACAGTTTTTCCTGGGACACAGAGCAGGGAATATAATGAAGTACTGCAAGATTTTAATTCTATTTTACACCAGACTTGTGTATATTTATCCATTTGTGTTGATGTGTTGTTGCATACGCCCTTTTCCATGCTCACTTCGAGATATACTAAAAACTAAACTTGGAGAATAGCCATGCACATTCTCATGCCAGCCTTGCCCTGTGCGTATGGAAGTTTCCATTCGGTTTTGCAAACTAGTGGCACCCAGAGTTAAAGCAGTGCTACTGTTCCTGTGTGGTTTCCAATTCTTTTTTAGATTCACATTCCTGATGCGGCTTTATCAAATACACTGAAATAAACCGTGTATCTATACTAATAAAAGGCAAAGCCCTCACTCACTCACTCACTCACTCACTCACTCACTGACTCACTCACTCACTCACTGACTCATCACTAATTCTCCAACTTCCCGTGTGGGTGGAAGGCTGAAATTTGGCAGGTTCATTCCTTACAGCTTCCTTACAAAAGTTGGGCAGGTTTCATTTCGAAATTCTACGCGTAATGGTCATAACTGGAAGCTGTTTTTCTCCATTTACTGTAATGGAGATGAGCTTGAACGCCGTGGGGACGGAGTTTCGTGTGACATCATCACGCCTTCACGTAATCACGCAGTACATAGAAAATCAGGAAGACCTCCAAAAAGCGCTGAAGAAAACATGCATTATATAATTGAGAAGGCAGCGAAACAATAAGAAGCGAAGAAAGTGACATATACAACCATATTCATGAGTTCTGCTACTTTGGAAACAAAGCACGATGTAAACCTACACTTTAAATTAAGTTCATAGACAGGCTGCCGCTGGCGTTTGTAATTTAGTGCCTGCCCATATAAGGCCGTCCGTCAGCGGCAATCCAATAGCAAACTCCCACTAAATATTCACGGGTTAAGGACTGTGCTTATGCAGAGGAAGATGAGATGGTCAGGGTGGTGTTTGACACAAACTCAGCGAAACTGCGAGAGAAAGTTTTAAGTGCCAGGACTAAGGTAACATTAAATACAGCCATGGACATAGCACGAGATGGCACCAGCACAACTGGGGAACTTCGATGCATGTACACCGAGCGGCTCACGTGCACAGATAAAAAGCAACAGTTCCAAAGAGCGATGAACAAAAACCGAATTACACAATTGAAAAGGCAGCAAAAATATGAAGCGCCTGATACAAGCATATTCATAAATGCAGCTACTGTGGAAACAAAGCACACGGTGGAAAAAGTCAATGTCCCGCTAAAGGAAGACAGTGTAAAAACCCGTGCATGCAGTGTGTCAGGTCTCGATAAAGAAGAAGACGAGCTGTTTATTGATGCAGTAAGAAACGAATCGATGAATGAAACCTGTCATCTTTACAACGATTGACAAACACGGAATGTAACTTGAACACAACACATCCTACAAATACGAACCTGATTGAAAGAAATAATGATAATCAAATCATTGATGACAGCAACACTCAGTAACACTCACAAAACAAATACTGTATATTGACAGTCATGTTACGTTATTTTTAAAATGTTCCCTTTTCTTTTTCTAGCTTTTTTAACACACTACTTCTCCATGATACGCGGGTATATATATATGTATATATATATCCCGATCTACATACTCGAATAATGGATACTTTATTCGCCATCAATGATTGTTTTGGTAAAGCCATACTCAGTGTATTCATTAGATGAACGGTAAAAAGTAAGAGCGAGGGAGGATGACTTATTGAGGCATGCAGGCTGTAGTGCGTCAACTCTATCTGAATTGCGCGATCACATTTGAAAAATATATCTTTTCAAGTTCTATTTAGTCCATATGTGTCAAACTCAAGGGCCGCGGGCCACATCCGGCCCGGCGTGTAATTATATCCAGCCCGCGAGATCATTTTATATACTGTATTATTGTTATTAATGGCCCGGGTATATGAAGCGCTGGTAACACAATAAACTACAGATCCCATAATGCAGCGCTTCAGCTGCCTTGCCGAACACTTACCGCGTTAATCAAGTCTAGCTTATGATGCTGCAAGTTATTGCGAAGCTAGCTCACACGATGCTGAAGAGAAAAGTTGATTCTGAAAATAGAGCCTTTAAAAACCGATGGGAGGCTGAGTATATGTTTACTGAACCCGTGTGTCTCATTTGTGGAGCTAATGTGGCTGTAATTACAGAATTTAATCTAAGACGGCACTATGAGACAAAACATCAGGGAGTTCTGTGTTGTGGAGATTCTCAGGATGGATTGCAGGTGCTCATCAGTGAGGCTGAAAGACCTGAATGCAATGCAGAAGATACAGAAAGCAGAAGAATTAAATAAGAATCTGACACTTCAGCGGACGTTTTTACCCGTGCACAATCACAAAGTGATTTCAAGTGAAGTTGCTTTTATGGGAGACACAAATGCACCAGTGCAACTTTCCCTGTTGCCAAGTAATGTTAAACCAAGTCGTCACTACGGTGTTCCCAAATACGCACTTTGCTGATAAACTGAGCGCACTGAGTTTGCACGGCGCTTTGGTGACTTTGAAGAACAAAAAAAGTCCGTCTACATGCGGCTCGAACCTTGTGCATGTTTGGTAGCACATATCTGTGTGAGAAGCTCTTCTCAGTGATAAAGAATAACAAAACAGCACACAGGAGTCGCCTCACTGATGAGCACCTGCAATCCATCCTGAGAATCTCCACAACACAGAACCTCACACCAAACATAAACAAACTTGTTGCCAAAAAAAGATGCCAGGCGTCCAGCTCTAAAATGACATATGAGCAAAGACAACTTAATGATTTGATTTGTTATTGCTGAAAGGAACACATTTTATTTATATTTCCAGGTTTTGTTATGCAGCATGTTCATATTTGAATTTGTATAATTTTGAAAGGATATATTTTTATGGAGAGCAAAATCTTTTGGGATATTTAAAATCTAAGTTTATTTTTTATATAAATTTACATAAGAGTAAAGAAATTTGAATGTTTGTTCTTTTAAGTTATTTAAGGTTTGAGTTGATTTATTCACGAATAATATTCCTGTCTGTTTTACCATTCCTACCAAAGATATTTCTGTCGACTAAATAAAAATTCCTTCTATTTAAAATTTAAATAGAACTTGAACAAATACGATAGTTCATAATATCCACGCAGACTTGCACGTAAGAGCGGAGTTATCCGTTTTAACAAGCAGCGTATTGCACTGATACTGAAATAGCTGTGTGTGTATATATGTAGATATGTATGTATATGTATATATATGTTTATATATGTGTGTGTGTATGTATATATATATATATGTGTGTGTATGTATGTATGTGTGTATGTATATGTATGTGTATATATGTAGATATATATATGTATGTATATATGTGTATGTGTATATATGTGTATATGTATAGATATGTATATATATATGTTTATGTGTGTGTGTGTAAATATATATATATATATTTTATATATTTATATATATATATATATATATATATATGACAGCAACACTCATCACTCACAACAGTGACAAAACAATTACATTGACAATCATGTTACGTTATTTTCAAAATGTTTCCTTTTCTTTTTCATTGCTTCTTCAACACACTACTTCTCCGCTGAGGAGCGCGGGTATTTTGCTATTGTTTATAAATTTAAGGCATCTGATGGTAATCAACTTGTAACAATATAATGGTTCAAGGAGCGGCCAAACTATTTCAAATACCATAGCTGCTTTAGCGTTAATACTCTCAGTGCACCACTCAGAGTATTTTAACCCACTATATCTGACTGTGGAATCACAGCTGCACAGTGTTGACAGCGCAGAGGATTATTGGGATACAGCATCTACCCTGGAGAACATTTATAGCTCACAATGCCTCAGTCATGCACACAGTCTATTTGAACTTCTTCCATTCGGCAAATGCTTCAGAGCCTTTCCTGCATGAATCTTGAGGTTCAGAGACAGCTTCATCCCAAGAGCTACAAGCGCACTCAATCAGTCCATCAAGAGCTTCCTGTAGAACTGTTTTTACTTAGAATTGCAATTACCTGTCACTTTATGAACCATTTGCACTATCTGCACTACATGTACATGTATATTGTACTTATGCTTTCTTACTGTATATTTTTCATTGTTTTTTATTGTTATGTTATACGAAAATAAGTTTATGAAGGATTTGTATATTGAATCTTATTGTATCATACAATAACAATAAAGGGATTCAATTCAATAGAAGAGAACGTGTATTTACAGATGATGATGATGACTGGCTTCTAAGTTGATTTAGATTTCCATGATCTTCTTGGAGCTCTTAATATCATTTTTAAGATGAAATGCAATACAGAATGTGTATTACATTATACAGATAATTTTTTAAATAATGTATATTGTTAATAATTAAACATGTGGGCATGGTGGCGCAAAGGTAGCAATGAGCTGGCGTCCCATCTAGGGATTGGTCCTGCCTCGCACTCTATGCTTCCTGGGACTGGATAGATGGATGGAATAAATAAACATGTACTAAGAAGATATTTCAATGTTGCTTAAAAGTTTTGAAGAATCAGCGATTTAAGCTTACAGATGGTCTGACATTTATTACAGAGCTTATTGTATAGCGATTGGATACAGGGAAAAAGAAAAGGAAGGACAGGAATTGGGGTTTGTTAAGTTTGAAAGAGACAGTACTGCTGCATTATTTGTGGGAGGCAGGAACAATCTCTGGACAGGGCACCAGCTCATCACTATCACTGTGCCCCCATATTTAATACATGCTGTAATTAATTTCATCATGAAAATGATAACAAGTATACTTCTTAGTATTTAAATTGATCATGAGCTGTAGTATCATAAATGTAATGAATTTGGTGCCCTGTCAGAGTAAGAGAAAGCCTGTTTGAGAAGCAAGTAGTGATTCACACATATAGAGCACATAGAAGAACACATACATATGAAGCATTTAATGTGTTATTTTAGTTACAATGGGATCTGAGAAACTCTAGTAAATTTAACATTGATTTAAGACTAAGTTTATGACGTTCTTCTTTAATGACAAAATAAACTTTTTTTTCAATGTGTCCCTATTTTTTTCTTTTCTCTGTAACCTATCACGCTTCTGTATAACACTCAGATGGTAGACTATGACTCACCTTTTTATGGTGACTTTGATATCTGGCCACTCCTTATTTATTTCAGGCAGTATGCGACTTTGTGAACTTGAACTTTCGAGAGTCACAGCCACTCTGTATCTCTCGATCAGCTTCCTTTTGTTGTTTATACCACTGCTTCAGCGAACAAATAGTATGTTTTTCCTTGCCTCCACTTCGCATTTGCTGAAATTCTTTTTTCACGTGCTTTTGTTATTGTCCTTTAACCAAACACTGAACAGGAAAGGTGATATTTATGCTGATTTGTATATTAAAATAAGCAAAATTCTGTGAGTTGTCGGGGGAAAGTGCGTGGAAGCTGGCTTACACATGGTTTTGTTCATCTGAATTTTTTTGTGTGTACTGGGTGAATATACTCTATTATATTAAACATCAAAGACCAAAAGTTAAGTTTCTACTTTTAATAAATACTGTTTGGTCTTGTGATATTACGGAAGGAAGTACTTTCTCAATCCTTTTGGCTAGAACTTTGCTGAATATCTTAACTTCATAATTCAGGAGTGAGATTTGTTTGTATGATGCATAGTGTTGAATCATATTATTTTTCTTAGTAAAAAAGGTAATTAATGCTTGGCTAAAAGTCTGTGGTAGAATTTTGTTTGTCTTTAGCTTCTATAAACGTTACTAATAATAGTAGAGCTAACTTTATAAAATTCCACTGGGTAGCGATCAGGGCCAGCTGCTTTTCCACTTTGAAGTGAGTTTATAATTTCTAGTAATTCTGATAGAGTGACAGGGGTTTGTTAAGTTCCACAGCCCTTATAGTATATGGTATCCATAATGAATCAAGAAACTAATTGGATTGTGTCTTATCTTCTTTAAACTGAGAAGAGTATAAGGATGTACAATATTCTCTAAATGTGTGGATTATATTTTTATGGTCAATGATTTTATATGTCTGTGTTGGTAATTGTTGTTATTGCAATTCCTGCTTGTAAAGTTGTTGGGCTAATTTCTTATAGGTCTACTCTCTGCGTTCACAATTATGATTTTACAATTTAAAGATGAGCTGCTCCATTTCTTTAGTAGTCAAGAGGATAAATTCTGATTGCAAAACCTGTCTTTTCCTATAAAGTGTCTAATCTGGGGACCTGGCGTAATTCTAAATCTATTCTGCTAATTTTGCTGATTAACACAGACACTTTCCTGGTTTAAAATTTATTTTTGTGAGAAAGATATGAAATAATCTGTCCTCTAAAAATGCCTTCAGAGTTTCCCAGAGTATTCCTGCTGAAACTAATGAGGATGCATTTGTCTAAGAAAATAATCACTTTGCTTGGATATTAATTCTTTACAGTTATCATCAGCTAAAGGTAGGGGTTAAGATACCAGCTACAAGATGAATGTATAGGGTATAGAGTCTTAAGCTCCATGATCAGAGGGGCATGGTTAGAGATAACAATAAAGTTGTACTTAAAAGATTTGATTTGAAGGGCAAAAAAATATTGCTGATGAAGAAATGATAAATTCTTGATTAGCAATGGTGTACTTGTGAGAAGAACAAATATGCTGTTAAGTTCGGATTTAAAAACCTTCATGGGTCTGGTAAATTATGATCTGTAACAAACTGTGTAATTATGTTTGCAGTATTAGATGTTATTGCTGCTGCAGCTGAAGATCAATCCAGGTCTGGATTTTAAACACAATTAATTTCCCTGCAATTATAATTTTATGAATGTTCTCATTAGGGATAGATGCAAAAACATTTTAGATGAAATCTCTATCATCCATGTCAGGAGCATAGATATTTATTTAAATCATTTTAGTATTAAATAAATTGTCCATCTTCATAACACATAGCCCTTCAGGATCAAATATTACGCATGACACTATGATTCCAACTCCCCTTGTTTTCTTTGTATAGCTGGAGTAAAATGTTTGTCTAATCCACTCTTTTTGCAGCCAAAACTGGTCCTTACTTATTAAGTGAAAGAATATATTCTTTCTCTTTAATTAGACCTGTTAAGTGAAAGAATACTTTTTTTCTCTTTAATTCATGATTAAGACCTTTGACATTCCAGATCACAAAGTTCACTATTTGGTGATAGAGACATTGCTTGTGAACTTTTGTTGACATTTTGTAGTCTTAAGTTAAGGTACTACATTGTTAAATACAATAGCTTTGACATGGATTTCATAAGAAACAGCATTGCTCTCTTTCTCTCTCCTCCCAGTGCTCCCCATTTTGCCTCCTCAGGGGCCTTATGTATAACGTAGTGCGTAGAATTTACACTATAACATGGCATAAGCATAAAAGCGGAAATGTGCGTACGCACAGAAAAATCTAGATGCATAAATATGTGCGTGTGCAAACTTCCACGTTCTTCTGCTACTTAAATCCTGGTCTGCATGAAAAGTAACGCACGTGCACACACCTGCTGATCCCGCCCCAACTCCTCCCAGAATTGTGCCTCTTTGAATATGCAAATCAATATAAATAGCCCTTAAGCTCAGCCTTCTGTGAAAAGACAATGGGAAAAGCATGAGGGACAATATACAAATTTCAGCGAATACCATGTGGAGGCAAGGAAAAACGTACTAATTATTGGTTTAAACAGTGGTATAATCAGCAAAAGAAAGTTGATCGAGTGACAGGGTGTCGGAGAAACTCGAAAGTCTCAAGTTTACAAAGTCATACAGTGCCCAAAATAAAAAAGAACTCACATATCAAAGTCGCCATGAAAAACGAGTCGTAGCCTACCATCTGAGTATCATATGAAAGCTTATTAGGGTACAGACAAAAAAAAATAGGCACACAGTGGGAAAAAAAGCACAAAATGTCAACTTTAATCTCGAAATTTCCACTTTAATCACATAGTTTATTTTGTCATTAAAGTAGAACATCATAAACTTCATCTTAAAATCATTTAATACTAGTTTCTCAAATCCCATCATAACTAAATTAGCACGTTAAATGCTTTGTTTTGTATTTGATTTTTTGTATACTCTATGTGTGTGAATCACTACGTGCTTCTGGGCTTTCTCTTCCTCTGATAGGACACAGAATTCATTACATTTGTGATATTACAGCTCTCTGAATATTTAAAATACTGAGATGTATACGTAGTATCATTTTCATGATAATAGGAGTTAAATCATGTTATTAAACATGGGAACACGGTGGCGCAGTGACTGTTCATATCTCACACAAGATGCTTGCTGCACCATACTTTATTGTAGCAGTACTGTCTCTTTCAAACGTACTAACCCCCAATTCCAGTCCTTACTTTTCTTTCTCCAAATACCCAATCGTCACACAATCAGCTCTGTAACAGACTTTAAGCCATCTGTAAACTTAGAACGCCAATTCTTCAAAACTTTTAAGGAACATCAAAATATCTTCGTAGTACAAGTTTAATTATTCTATCCATCTATCCTTCCAGTGTCGCGCCAGCACAAGCAAGAATACAGTGCGAGGCAGGAACAATCCATGAACGGAGCGCAAGCTCTTGGCTAGCGCTGCGGCACAGTGTTCTGGCATGTTTAATTATTAACAATATGGATTACTGTGGTGGGCTGGCACCCTGCCTGGGGTTTGTTTCCTGCCCTTCGCCCTGTGTTGGCTGGGATTGGCTCCAATATAGATTATTTAAATGAAGTTAAAGTTTTATCTGTATGATATAATAAACATATTTTGCTGCAATTCATCTTAAAAATATTTTCATCATATGTACATATGCGCTTTATAAAGTGGCTAAGGCTGTGTAATATTATAACTGTAGTGCAAGTTTACAGTGAGGTAATTCTACTTATAAGTACAAACAGTTCTACAAGGAGCACTTGATTTGAGTGTGTTTATAGTTCTTGGGATGGAACTGTTTCTGAACCACGAAGTCATTACAGGAAGGGCTTTATAACCTTTGCTGTGTGAAAGCATTTCAATAGACAGCATGGCTGAAGCAACGTGTGCTTGATGCTGTATACCGATAATTCTCTTTCCAGTCAGCTGCTGTAGAGCTGTGATTCCCCACTCAGATACAGTGATATAAATACTCAGAATGGTGCAGTGAGACTAACATGGAAAAAGATGATCTGCTGTGGCAACTTCTAAACGGAGCAGCTGAAAGAAGAAGAAGGTGCAGTGGGAGTAACAACGCTAAAGCATCTATTGTATTTAGAATAGTTTGACCATTCTGTGGACCATTAAATTTGTTACTGGTTAATTACAATCACATGCATTAAACTAATAAACAATATGCGGTGTCACGCACGCATGCATGGGAGGCAGCTAAAGGGCTCGAGTGAAGGCAGTTCTGAGGCATGCCGGGATGTGGCACAGTGCACTAACTCTCTTTCTCACTTCCCTGTAGACCAAACCTGGGAGGCTCCACCTGGCTCTCTTGACCTTACCAGCTCCGGCCCCCCTGATGTCACATCCGGGCCTGATCCAATGAATAATGAACACGTGCCCGATCCTTATGACCTCACTTCCTGTCTTCCCCTTTAAAAACCTACCCTTTTCCCTTCTCCCGCAGTCTGGTTTTGGACTCCATTGTATGCACTTCAGTGCTAGTTGCTTTACAAAAACGACTTTTGCAGCCAGGATACCAAATTATATGGGTGGCTACCCCAAACCTTTATCTGTCTTTGTCTCGTTTTGTGACAGCGGTTAATTTCAGTGTATTTATAAAGCTGCGTCAGGGATGTGGATCTGCAAAAGAAAGATAAACCACACAGGAACAGTAGCACTGCTTTGACGCTGGGTGGCGCCAATCTTCAAAACCGAGCGGAGAACTTGCGTACGCCAGGGTATGAGGTACCATGGAAATGTACGTGGCTTTACGCCAAGTTTAGGTTTTATACATCGTGATTTGAATGCGGAAACATTCTTACGCAACAATTTTGTTCGTATACACTGTTTTATACATGAGGCCCCAGGTGTGGCTGAAGTTTTGGTCCTCTGGCATGCCAAGGAACAGAGCAAGTCCAGAACAAAAGAACTTCCAAGCAGCAGTGTAGAAAAGGTCAAAACTCAGATATCTTATGGAAATATGGTTCAAATACAATAAAACTAGGATATGATCTTCAACAGGCCCAATACAATAAACGAAGCTGGTTTATTGTAGCTAGTTATTTTATGGTAGCCAAAATGTGCAAATAATTAATGGAAGAAATTTCAATATAATAATTGAAGCTTATTAAAAAAAAACTGTGCAAATCTGGTTACTGTGTGGTTTTCATATTCAATGGAAGAAATTTAAAAATAACAATATGATGACTGAAATTTAACAAAAAAATAAATAAAAAGGGACCAAAATGGAAATAAAATATATAAATGTCGTATTACAAATGTTCCTTTCCAGAACACAGTATGACTCATGATTGTGTTTCAAAAGGATGTCTTCTTTTGTGCTTCATCTGGAGAGCTAAAAAAGTAAAATTGAACTTCAATAATAACTTTGAATTTTGCAGGCTGTATCTGATATCACCTCCTAGTAGGCACTGTTTAATGCTGTAGAATGTGGCGTGTTTAGCAGCTGTTTCAGAGGAGAAAACTAGGAAAATACAAATGCGGTTATTTTCAGATATAATCTCCTCTTTCAATCTGAGTAGAGACATCAAGTTTTCCTTAGCATGTAGTTTGTTGAAATGGGACTATCAGGCTTCTCTTGTTTTGAGTCATTCAATCAATGTATACGATTGGCTGCTGAGATTTAAGGTCCTCTCCAGTTTAGGGAAATGGTCAGCTATGAATTTTACTTGGCCTTTCATATGTTTCAGGAAGCCCTTCAATTCTGAAGTTGTTCTTTTCTGTATCTATCTTCCAGTACAGCCAATTTGTCTGCGAGCACTTTGGATTCTGATTTTGCAGCCATTGCTTTTTCATCAGCAACAGATGTCATTTGTTCAACTATTTTGAGTTGAATACAAGTCGTAAACTTTTGCTTAACATCTTCAAGCTGAGCAGCAAGTTTTTTACATCAATTTTCTCAGGTATTTCTGTACAGGATGCAGTAAACTTAATACTCTAGATCTTTAATATCCTGAGACTGTTTATCATTTTTCTTGTTCAGGTCTTTATTTCTTACTTTATATCCCTTATATCCATATCCTCTTTCTTTAAGTCACTCTTTATGTCATTTGTGTCCTGACTAAGTGCGGCAATCTACTTATTTTCAGCTCAGACAAAGCGTTTCAATCTTTTATGTGCTGTGTAGGCGAAGTTGTGTGAGTCCAGTGGGGAATTATGCTGCTGACTTATGGGGGGTATAAAATCATCAACACATACTTCTTGCCTGCCTTATTCACAGTTTCACTCTCATTTACATTTTTGGCTGAAGTGTCAAGACCTCGGATATCTATACCTTTGCCTGTCTGTTACAGGTCAGTCTCCAGCAGGCCGTACCATGAACTTGAGGCCGGTTTAGACTTTGATGGAACTTTTGCTGCCTTATCTCTTCCTTTTCTTTTTGAGCCCTCTGTTTGCTGTGCATGCTGATTTGTACTGCCATGTTATGTAATTAAGTCTAATGCAAATGAAACTCGGCTCTAGAAGTCCATCTTCATCAATGGACAAGACCAGCATACAGTAATGGCAAATTCTATAAAAATATTTAGAAATCCTTTAGGCAGATGCCTTCAGAGTAGAATGAATGTCTGTACATGTAAAAGGAGTTCCAGGCAGTATGTGTAGGGATGGGATAGATATGGACAGTACAACATACTATATATGGAAATGCCAGGTGTTTAATTCCATGTCTATTTTTTTTTTGTTAATATAATAAGAGTTATTATTATTTGCATTTATATAGCGCTTTTCTCACTATTCAAAGCGCTCAGCAATTGCAGGTTAAGGGCCTTGCTCAAGGGCCCAACAGAGCAGAGTCCCTTTTGGCATTTACAGGGTTTGAACCAGCAACCTTCTGATTGCCAGTGCAGATCTCTAGCCTCAAAGTCACCAGATACTACAGTATCTGATATAAATTTTCATCTTTTGGTGATTACCATATGCATTTTCACATTGTTCTTACTTAAACCAATTATCTGTCTCCTAAATTTTGTTATTGTTTCCCTATTGTTACCTCAAACCCACAGGTCAGTCAGTAAGTCATTTTCTAACCAGCGTAATCCTGAACAGGGTTGCAGGGGGTACTGGAGCCTATCCCAGCTGGCATAGGGCACAAGCTAGGAACAATCCCCTGGACAGGGAGCCAGACCATTGTAGGGTGAACAAACACCAGGGCCAATTTAGTATTGCCAAATAACTTAACCTGCATGTCTTCGGACTGTGGGAGAAAATCAGAGCACCGAGAGGAAACCCACTCAGATGCAGGGAAAATATGCAAACTCCAAGCAGGAAGGACCTGGCAAGTGAACCCTGGTCTTCTTACTGCAAGGCCAACCCCACAGGTAAATTCAGATAAATGTACCTGTACTATATAATCAATGTTCAATTAATTTGGTGCAAACGTAATAATATATAAGGTAATATCAGTAAAACAATCAGACCATAATTCAGTAGGAACTTTTGGAAGAAATTACTGTGAAAAGTGTTGTACAGAGCAAAATAAAGCTATTTATGGCAATTTTACAATTTTATTTTATTTTTATAATTAATATAAAGTCAATGCTTTTAAGTAAACTAGGAAAAAGTTTTGATTTTTGTACTGTTTATAAGGTCATAATGTTAAAAATATATAAAACTGCATCTCCATTTTGAATTTGTGGATTCTTTTTAATTTCATTATTTTTTGTCTGGAGCATGTGGAGTGGTGAATGAGTGAGACTATATATTTTTTACTTTCTATGTGTTCATAAAAAAGATGAGCCATACATAATTCTACAATTGGATGTACTTGACAGTATTGACCCCATAAACCAACAAACCATGGCTGTAGCCTGCAGAAATAAGTAAAGAATACAGGAACTAGAGTTTTATCTCACTTCTTTGGAAGACATGCGGTGGAACCGGCATATGAACTAATGAAATCTAACATGAGGTCTTAAGTAAATGCTCCTTAAATAGGCTGATTTTCAAATTACATCTCCAGTGCTACATTTTTAGCATTAAACTTGCGGAGATGTGAAGGATTTACGTTTATCCCTGCCATTAAAAATAAAGTGGGTAGTCTTAATAATAATTCCTCTTTGGTAGTTCTACTTTAATCTTTTCACCAGAACCTCAAGTTCTCCACTTTGCAGAGATTAATTCTTTACTAGATAAAAAGTCTGTTTTCTGCCTAACAACAGATGATGCCGCCTTTCTGGATTTCCTGATAATGCTGTCAAATGTAAAGGAAACTTTGATTAGATAGATAGATAGATAGATAGATGTACTCTATATATGTCCAAAGAAAGTGGCAGGTGTACACAGCTTGTCTCAACAGCTATCTCTTTTTGAAAGCAAATGGCATCACCCTGTCTCCAAAAACCTATCCATTTGAAGGTAAGCATGTCAGGCCCGACCAGTACTTGGATGGGAGACCATTTAGAAAAAACTTGGGTTGCTGCTGGGAGAGGTGTTGGTGAGGCCAGCAGGAGGTGCTTACGCTGTGGTCTGATTGTGCAGTGATTAGGACACTGTGCGGTAAAAATGATGCCATCCTTTGGATGAGATGTAAAACCGAGGTCCCGACTCTCTATGGTTATAAAATACTCATGAGCATCCTTTGTAAACAGCAGGGTGTATCCCTATGTCTAGGCTAAATTGCCCTCCATGGCCTAGTCATTCTGGCCCCCTAATCATCCCCTGTCTCTAGTTTACTGTCTGTCTCACCACTTTATCACTTAATAGCTAATGTGTGGTGAACATACTGGCTCAAAAAAAAAAGGCTGCCATCACATCATCCAGGGGGATGCTGCACATTGGTGGTGGTTTAAGAGGCTCCCCACCCACTATGTAAAGCCACTTTGTGTAGTGAAAAAAGTGCTATATAAATGTAAAGTGCAAATTATTATTATTACAAAAATGAACTGTGTTATTTCCACATCTAAACTGAAACATACTATGAATAGTGTTATGATTACACTTCTTTTAAAACAGAGAAAAGATGTCACAGACTGTTCTATCACTGATGAATTCTGAAGCTAAATTGCTGTCACAACTTTTAACTAGATGTCTACAATGGGATATTTTTAAGTTAATCTATGCTGATCAGTCTAGTTTGTTCAGTCTTGCCATGTAGCAGACAATATTAACCATCTACTGCATATTTTACACTTTATTTCAATTGACAGCAATTCTTTCATTTGATGCAGAGAAAGCTTTCTATCACATGAACTACAATTTCTTCTGGCAGATTATAAACGTGATCATGTTTTGTGTTTTGGTGATCATGTTATTAATATGATTAAATCTTTATAATCTTCCAACTCAGCTATAATCTTGTTGCCATATTCAATTAATAAAAGACCTTACATTAAACACCAATCTTTAAGTTGTAACAAATCTGAAGGAGGTGTATCTTTACAAGATTAAAAATGGTATTGCTGAACATTTAGGAGTCAAACGATTTAAAAATGGCTAAACTGCCCTGGCAATCCCTCCCATGGCTTTACATTGAATCTGATATAGTAGTTCCTAGTACCCTCACTGTTTTTTCCCTTCTCTGCTGATAACTAAAGTCCAGGTCTGAAGTGTAGACTATTATTCAATATGTTTTGGAAACTTGGCACAGGGTCAGGAAGCTTCTTGGTCCATTCCCTATTTTACACTCATACAACACTATTACCCACAACTTAGCTCTAAAATTTGGTGGAAACGCCAACTTTTCCCACCTTGGATTTGTCAAGGTATTCGTACTCTTAAAGATGTTTATGATGTTATGCGCTCCAATCTTTGCAATCACTGAGTTCAAGCTATAATATTCTCTCTTCCTCTATGTGGCAGCATAATTTTCTCTGTATCCTCTTAATCTCATAGAAATGTTTTTAAAAAAATTACTAGGGGCCTGACTATGGATCCTAATTGTCCTCTTTGTATGATGAAAGATCCAGTCACATTTTTGCATATGTTCTGGGATTTCCCAGTGTTCATGCTTTAGGTATGCAATTTTAAACCTTCTGTCCTGCATTCTTACTACTAACATTCCTCTACTGCCTCAGATATTCTCTATGTTAGACCTCTCTTCTTTTTCTCCTGTTATTATCCACCAGTGGTTATTCTCCGTAGGCAGAATTGCTGCAGACATTATTTTAGTTCCTCACTGGAAATCCCATGACTTGTTCTGTTTTACCTTTTGGAAATCTACCTTTTGTAATTTACTTTCATTTGAACTCTTCACAGTATAGATCAATGGGTCATCCAGCCCCAATATTGAAAGGTGGAATCAGTGATGACGCTGATTTATGATCAGCTGACAGCATACAGTGTTGTTAAGGTCTAGTTTTTGCTTTTTTAATGTATTCCTTTATTTTCTTCTCTATGGAGCCTTCTCGAGGAGGGTGTCACTATAAGACTCAGGCAGACTTAATGTACAAAATATATGTCCTTGCCTGGCTGGGTTGATTTAAGGGAGAGCATGGGAGTGTGGGTGCCAATGGGTAGGGTGTTCATATTTTTGCTTATTTAGCAAAATAATTCTTCTTAGAAATTATTTTTTTGGTCTATTTTGACTTAATGTTCAAATATTAAGAATCAATCACAAAAAAGGGTGGAATACATTTTAAAACATCACCTTGCTGGGGCCTCCTCCTTGAACCATCACCTTATCGTGGTGGAGGGGTTTGTGTGTCCCAATGATCCTAGGAGCTATGTTGTCCGGGGCTTTATGCCTGGTAGAACCACCAAGGCAAACTGGTCCTAGGTGAGGGATGAGACAAACAGCGGTTCAATAAACCTCCAATGAAAAATAAAAACTGTGGACAACGTTTTCCCTTGCCCGGACGCGGGTCACCGGGGCCCCCCTCTGGAGCCAGGCCTGGAGGTGGGGCTCGATGGCGGCGCCTGGTGGCGGGCCTACACCCATGGGCCTCGGCGGGCACAGCCCGAAGAAGTAACGTGGGTCCTCCTTCCCATGGGCTCACCACCTATGGGAGGGGCCAAGGAGGTTGGGTGCAGTGTGAGTTGGGTGGTGGCCGAAGGCGGGGACCTTGGCGGTCTGATCCTCGGCTACAGAAACTGGCTCTTGGGGCGTGGAATGTCACCTCTCTGAAGGGAAGGAGCCTGAGCTAGTGCGCGAGGTCGAGAGGTTCTGGCTAGATATAGTCGGACTCACCTCGATGCACAGCTTGGACTCTGGAACCAATCTCCTTGAGAGGGGCTGGACTCTCTACCACTCTGGAGTTGCCCGGTGAGGCGCCGAGCAGGTGTGGGCATACTTATTGCCCCCCGACTCGGAGCCTGTGCATTGGGGTTTACCCGGTGGGCGAGAGGGTGGCCTCCCTCCGCCGGGTGGGAGAAGGGTCCTGACTGTTGTTTGTGCGTATGCCGAACAGCAGTTTGGAGTATCCACCCTTTTTGGAGTCTCTGGAGGGGTTGCTAGAGGGCATACCTTCTGGGGATTCCCTCGTTTTGCTGGGAGACTTCAATGCTCATGTGGGCAATGACAGTGAGACCTGGAAGGGCGTGATTGGGAGGAATGGCCCCCCCGATCTGAACCCGAGCGGTGTTTTGTTATTGGACTTCTGTGCTCGTCACGGATTGTCCATAACGAACACCATGTTCAAGCATAAGGGTGTTCATATGTGCACTTGGCACCAGGACACCCTAGGCCTCAGGTCGATGATCGACTTTGTGGTGGTGTCATCGGACTTGCGGCCATATGTCTTGGACACATTCGGGTGAAGAGAGGGGCGGAGCTGTCAACTGATCACCACCTGGTGGTGAGTTGGCTTCAATGGTGGGGAAGATGCGGTCAGACCTGGTAGGCCCAAGCGTGTTGTGAGGGTCTGCTGGGAACGGCTGGCAGAGTCCCCTGTCAGAAGTAGCTTCAACTCCCACCTCCGGCAGAACTTCAACCCGTCCCGAGGGAGGTGGGGGACATTGAGTCCGAATGGGCCATGTTCCGTGCCTCTATTGTTGAGGCGGCTGACGGAGCTGTGGCCGCAAGGTGGTGGTGCCTGTCGTGGCGGCAATCCCGAACCCGTTGGTGGACACGGTGAGGGATGCCGTCAAGCTGAAGAAGGAGTCCTATAGGACTTTTTTGTCCTGTGGGTCTCTGGAGGCAGCTGATAGGTACCGGCAGGCCAAGCGGAACGCAGCCGGTTGTTGCTGAGGCAAAAACTTCGGGCATGGGAGGAGTTTGAGAGGCCATGGAGAGCGACTTTGGACGGCCGAGGAGATTCTGGTCCACCGTCCGGCATCTCAGGAGGGAAGCAGTGCAGTGTCAACACCGTATATAGTGGGGATGGTGCGCTGCTGACCTCGACTTCGGGCGTTAATGGGTCGGTGGGAGGAGTACTTGAAGACCTCCTCAATCCCACCAACATGCCTTCCAATGAGGAAGCAGAGCCTGGGGACTCTGAGGTGGGCTCTCCCATCTCTGGGACTGAAGTCACCGAGGTGGTCAAAAAACTCCTTGGTGGCAGGGCCCCGGGGGTGGATGAGATACGCCCGGAGTTCCTTAAGGCTCTGGATGTTGTAGGACTGTCTTGGTTGACACATCTCTGCAACATCGCATGGACATCGGGGACAGTGCCTCTGGATTGGCAGACCGGGTGGTGGTCCCCTCTTTAAAAGGGGAACCGGAGGGTGTGTTCCAACTATAGAGGGATCACACTCCTCAGCCTCCCTGGAAAAGTCTATTAGGGGTTCTGGAGAGGAGGGTCCGTCGGATAGTCGAACCTCAGACTCAGGAGGAACAGTGTGGTTTTCGTCCTGGTCGCGGAACAGTGGACCAGCTCTACACCCTTAGCAGAGTTCTGGAGGGTGCATGGGAGTTTGCCCGACCGGTCTACATGTGTTTTGTGGACTTGGAAAAGGCGTTCGACCGTGTCCCTCGGGGAATCCTGTGGGGGTGCTCCGGGAGTATGGGGTACGGACCCCTGATAAGAGCTGTTCGGTCTCTGTACAACCGTGTCAGAGCTTGGTCCGCATTGCCAGCAGTAAGTCGAGCCCGTTTCCAGTGAGAGTTGGACTCCGCCAGGGCTGCCCTTTGTCACCGATTCTGTTCATAACTTTTATGGACAGAATTTCTAAGCGCAACCAGGGTGTTGAAGGGGTCGGTTTGGTGGACTCAGGATTGGGTCACTGCTTTTGCAGATGATGTTGTCCTGTTTGCTTCATCAGGCCGTGATCTTCAGCTCTCTCTGGATCGGTTCGCAGCTGAGTGTGAAGCGGCTGGGATGAGAATCAGCACCTCCAAATCCGAGCATGGTCCTCAGCCGGAAAGGGTGGAGTGCCCTCTCAGGGTTGGAGGAGAGATCCTGCCCCAAGTGGAGGAGTTCAAGTATCTCGGGGTCTTGTTCACGAGTGAGGGAAGAATGGGCGTGAGATCGACAGGCAGATCGGTGCGGCATCCGCAGTGATGCGGGCTCTGCATCGGTCTGTCGTGGTGAAAAGGAGCTGAGCCGTAAGGCAAAGCTCTCAATTTACCAGTCGATCTACGCTCCTACCCTCACCTATGGTCATGAGCTATGGGTAGTGACCGAAAGAACGAGATCGCGAATACAAGCGGCTGAAATGAGTTTCCTCCGCAGGGGGTCTGGGCTTTCCCTTAAAGATAGGGTGAGAAGCTCAGTCATCCGGGAGGGGCTCAGAGTAGAGCCGCTGCTCCTCCGCATCGAGAGGAGTCAGATGAGGTGGCTCGGGCATCTGATCAGGATGCCTCCTGGACGCCTCCCTGGTGAGGTGTTCCGGGCACGTCCAACGGGAGGAGGCCCCGGGGAAGACCCAGGACACGCTGGAGGGACTATGTCTCCCGGCTGGCCTGGGAGCATGGGATTCTCCGGAAGAGCTGGAAGAAGTGGCCGGGGAGAGGGAAGTCTGGGCCTCTCTGCTTAAGCTGCTGCCCCCGCGACCCGACCTCGGAGAAGAGGATGGATGGATGGATGGATGAACCTTGCTGGGGCAAGGATGCAAGGACCCAAGGACCTAACTGGTTGTATTTCTTGCAGCTACAGAAAAATTAAACCCCAGTGGTAGGAAAGGACTAAAATTTTCAGAATACATTCTCTTAACTGGCACATTGAATAGAAAAATTCTTAAGATGGTATGAGATTATAATCTTTCAATGTAGCATATACCACAGATATTAAAGAGTTTCTACCTTGGTTACTTGAGCACCCCCACATAGTCACCAAAAATACATTATACTATAGTTTTATAACCATAGGTTGTGCTCAAGCAATGAAGATACAATCTAATTTTAGTAGGATTTCCATCCTTGCAAGTAGCTTGTGCTATTTATAATAGGTGTCCTTCTTTTCGTTATTTTTAATAAAGTACAGTTTTTAATAGTAAAACATCAGCCCCTTAAAAGGCTTCTCATATTGTTGTTTCCTCTAATCTTTAGGGTAGGGCCCCTGGAGTTTCTGCTCTTGTGTCAATCAAACTCAGTAGGGCTGGGATAGCCCTTCTTTTATGTTGGACTAGAGTCAGGTGATTGGAATTGACATTGTCTTATAGCTGACATTGTATGGGTGGACCAGGTCTAAACTCTTGCTTTTCCTCCAGGACTTTGGCCTTCTTTGCAAGCTTCTGGTTCTGTCCTAAAAAGAGCTGGATCTTTACTTCTTGTTTTCCACACTTTCCCTGTGCTCCCAGCTTGTGCCTCATGAGGAAGTGGAGTGAGCTGTGACTAAACATATACAGACACGTGTACATATGGGAAGTCTTCATGGCTTTCTATCAAATTGCATTACCTCTCCAATATGGGAGGCCGCCCTGTTGGTAATGTCTTCACCTCTTTTGCCTTTTAGAAATCAGAACATCCAGACGGAGGAGTAACAGCACTTCTGCCTGCAACCCATAAGTCCTGCATCTTCCAACATGTTCAATATACAAGATCCTGCAATGTTCATTCTGGATCTCGCATTTGTATGAGTGATGTAAACTCAACAGACACGTCAACTGTAGAAGTCACCACAAACTCTTTTTGTTTTTCTTTATTCTAGCCTAGCCAATCTTTAAATTGGGTTGACTATAAAATGTGTGAATGTATATATATATACATATATATATATATTATATATATATATATATATATATATATATATATATATATATATATATATATATATATATATATATATATATATATATATAGTAGGTGCCAGAGAGGAAGGACAGGAATCCTGGCCAGAAAAAAGGGAGGATTTATGCCATAATGGAAGGAGCAGGCGAACAGGTTCCCCAGGAGCACAGCATCCACCCTCACGATAGTTGGCATTATCTCCCTGAGCTAAACCCTATCAGGACACCCACAGGGTGGCATGGGAGTTGGTCTGGAAATGCAGCCCTGTCGGGGTCTTTGGGGACCATCAGAGGAAGCTGTTGGGGGAGGACTGCCTTGGTTTCCAACAACCCAGAAATGCTCTGGATGACCTGGAAAGGGGACCTGAAGCAGTTACCATGTCTGATTTAAAAGGAACTCCACAGCCTCAGTTAAACTAAGTCAGAGTTGGGAGGCAGCAGGCAACACTTAGCAGAGGAGAGGAGGAAAAATTGTTTGATTTATTGTATACTTGTGGCTTATTACTGGAGAGAAGATTGTGAAGAAGTGCCAGGAGAGAATAAAAAGCCTTTTTTTTTATCCTAGTAATCTGTGCTGTAGTACCATGTCCTGGGTTTGGGGCTCTCTGGCACCCCATTGTGGTCACTATACATATATGCTAATAATGCTAGCATAATATGGTAATTATGGTAGCATTTATGATGAAAAGTGTTGAATTGAGGAAAATATAGATAGAATGACTTGTTGATAAAGCATAAATCCATTCTGGGTTCATAATAAACATACTACAGAAAAAATATCACTGTTTAAAAGATTCAATTTTAGTGTTCATGTTGCAGTCTTCCTGTCAAAACTATCTTGTATGGATTCTATTCAAAAGCAAATGCACCCGTGGAAGGTTGCCAGTATAGCCTTTCCCTATTTCTGATAAAAAAAAAAAATCACGCTGAGTTTGGTGTCAAAACTTCTCAATATAAGGTGAATTAGCTGTCAAAAAACTAAGTGCTAAAAATAAAGTGTTACGTCAAATGCATTCGCTTGCCTTCTTCACAAACACTGTACCAAGATAAACTGTCAGCATGTATGTCAAACAAAAAAGGAATATTCTGAAAAAAATCTTGCAACAGATTTTATCACCATATATATCATTTAACAGAGAAACTAGAAAGTATTAAAAAAAATCTTTTAGCTCATTTAATTGTATTAATTGAGTTTAAAACACCCTAAGACCCAGGAGTAGATACATTGGTTCAGAAAGAGAATAGATAGATGTACAGCTTTGAAACGTTTGTAGCAGACTATTACTCTCCTAGAATTAAATTCTGCACTCTCCAACCTTCATGTGGCATGGAAAAGCAAATAATACGTCCATTGAACTAATAATAAGGTGCCAAGACATCGCCACTCTTATTGAAATTCACAGAATTGTTGATAAGTGTGCTCAAAGAAAACACAATAGAAGTACTAGCTCTGTGGATCTGATGTATAGAGTACCATATCATCTACAGGGGGTCCTCGAGTTGCAATGTCTCGACGTACGATGTTTCGAGTTTACAATGCTCACTCACATAAAAACTTACTTACAGACTATGTTGGCGAACTAGTTTGGTTGCACCCAGTGGAAGAATACACAGTAACGCGTCGTATGAGTGAGGGAGTTGGTGAACTAGTTTGGTTGCGTGTGGCACAAGTGTTCCGTTTGTGTTGCTTTGTTTGACGACTTTTTTGCCCTTATCATGGCTCCTAAATGAAAGTCACAGTCTTCAGATGCTAGTGCTTCGAAGAAGAGGAAAACCATCACAATGGAAGTGAAATTAGACATTGTAAAGAGATCAGAAAGAATAAAGGCAAGGAATTTTTTTACACTCATGTTCTTGTCATTTTTTTCTGTTGCCACAGTACAGTGTACAATACAGTATATTTATGTCCTTTTCCTTTTTCTGTGACTTAGTTGTGTTTTTATGTTCTAGATTATGATTTTGCAAATGTGTTAGGATAGGTAAGTGACTTAGGCTAGTGTGTGTTTCGACTTAAACCAAAATTCAGGTTACATCACTGTTGAGGGAACAGAACTGTGTCGTAACCAGAGGACCCCCTGTACATATAGTGATAATCCCCTTTATCTTAGAAACAATTCAAAAGTGAGCTGCCAATGGCTCAATGGCAATTGCAAATAGCAGTGGTGACAGGAGGGCATCCTTGTCTAATACCATGTTCTAGTTTGAAGTAGTCTCAAATAATTTTGTTAATACCAACTGAAGCTTCTGGACTTGTTTGATCCATACATATACTGTATGTTCGGACCAAACCCAAATTTGTCCAATATAATGAAAACGTAGTCCAATTAAACTATATCAAATGCTTTTTCTGCATCCAACGATAATAGTATCTTCGGGGTGTTAGACTTTGTGGGTGAATATATTACATTAAACAGGGATCGAAGGTTGGAAGCTAAGTGTCTGCCTTTAATAAATCCAGTTTGGTCTTGTGATATTACCGAAGGAAGCACTTTCTCAATCCTTCTAGCTAGAACTTTGGAGAGTATCTTAACATCATTATTCAGAAGTGAGATTGGTCTGCATGATGCACATTGTAATAAGACCTTATTTTTATTAGGAAAGACACTAATTAATGCTTGTCAAAAAGTTTGAGGTAGAAATGTATTGTCTCTGGCTTCTGTAAATGTTGCTAATAAAAGAGATGCTAACTTAATTAAAAATGTTTTATAAAATTTAGCAGAGTAACCATAAGGGCCTGCTGCTATCCCACTCAGAACTTAGTTTATATCATCTAATAATTCTGAGAATGTTGGAGGTTTATTCTATTCCTCTGCACATGAGAGTATCTAGCTGTAGTATCTATAATACATCCAAAAACACATTAGATTGTGTCTTGTCTTGACTTAAACTAAGTAGAATATAAGGACTTATAGTAGTTTCTAAATGTGCGCATTATATTTTTATGGTCAATGATTTTGTCTCCATCTATGCTGGTAATTACTGGTATTGCATTGCAAACTTTCTGCTAGTGGATTTGTCAAGCTAAGATTTTATAAGCCTTCTCTCCATGTTCATAGTAATGATGTCGCAATTTAAAAAGGAGTTGTTCTGTTTGTTTTATTGTCAAGAGGTTGGGTTCTGAATGCAAAGCCTGTCTTTTCCTATAAAGTGTCTCATTTGGAAACCTAGCATGTTCTTGATCTATTCTGGTAATTTCACTGATTTACTCTGATGCCTTCTTGATTTTTGATTGATTTTTGTGGGAGAGATATGTCTTCATAGTTTCCCAGTGTATTCCGGAGTCCTCCGAGGATGTATTTGTCTCTAAAAAATCAATTTGCTTGGATGTAAACTCTGTAAAGTTCTCATCTGCTAATAAAACTGGGTTAAGGTGCAAGCTGTGAGATGAGTATGTGAGGCATAATGATTTCAGCTCAAGATAACAAAAGCATTGATTTAATCATGGGCAAAAATTGTTATCTATAAAGAAATAACCAATTCTTGAGCAACAGTGATGTACTGGTGAGAAGAAGGTCTTGAGTTTGATTTTAGAAATCTCCAGGGGTCTGATAAGTTGTGATCAATTACAAACTGTGTAATTGTTTTTGTAGTGTTAGATGTTATTGCCCCTGTGGCAGGAGACATATCCAGGTTTGGATTTAATCACAATTAAAGTCTCCAGCCTTTTTAATTTTACGAGTGTTCACATTAGGAATGGATGCAAATACGTTTTGGATGAAGTCCCTATCATCCACATTGGGTAGATATTTATTAAACTCACTTTACAGTTAAATAAATTATCCATGACAATCACATATCACCCTTCAGAATCAGATACTACATACGATACTACAAATGATATTTTTCTATGTATAAGAATTCCCACACCTCTAGTTTTCTTTGTATGGCTCGAGTGGAATATTTGGCCAGTCCAATCCCTGTGCAACCAAAACTGATCCTTGCTTAATAAATGGGTCTTCTGTAAAAATACTATCTTGGTGTTTAGACCTGTTAGATGAGAGAATACTTTCTTTCTCTTTAATTCGTGATTGAGACCTTTAACATTCCATCTCACAAAGTTAACTGTTTGGTCATAGAGACATTGCTTCTGAGCTTTTGTTGACATTTTGTAGTCTTAGATTAAGGTAGTACAGTAATCCCTCCTTGATCGCGTGGGTTGCGTTCCAGACCCCCAGCGATAGGTGAAAATCCGCGAAGTAGAAACCATATGTTTGTATGGTTATTTTTATATATTTTAAGCCCTTATAAACTCTCCCACACTGTTTATAAATATTCCCCGCACAGTTATACAGCATAATCCCTTTGTATTCTCTTAGATATTAGATAAGATTCATTGAAATTATGTATATAAACACACTGTTTATATACAGTAAAACCTAAATATTATTTTAAAGATATCGAGTGTCTCCGATATCATATATGCTACAGCCATCACGATAGACATACAATGCAAGAAAAATTGTTTACAGTAAATGTGTGTACAGTGACACTAAACGTACGTACATGCACTAAGTACTTTAAGTAGAAAATCAATTATGGTTACTCACCAACAATGATACGATGACATGTTCGATAACAATGAGTTTAATTTTACTGCACAACAAAGGAGAGCGTTACAGCCCTTCTAAAGGAGCCTCTTCAGGCGATTGTGTAGCACTGCCGTTGTTCTTCTTCTGGCAGTCTTCAATCCAAATCCCTAAAGCAGATTCCATCCAGACTACTGCCTTATTACATCCACTTACAACTCGTTTTGCACCCTGGTTAAAAGGACACTGTGGCTGTAGATCTTATATTCCTTTCCTACTTTTTAAATAAAAAGATTTGTAGTCTCATTGATGCCATAATGGCGTCCTACAGCGGTGTAGCTTTTCCCATCCTTCAGCATATCCAAAACGTTTACCTTTTCGGCAATCGTTAACATCATCCGTTGGCGCTTGGGCATAGCCCCTGAAGCAGTAGCAGGAGCAGATCGTTTTGGAGCCATAATGAAGGGCTTGACTATGCACAAAGATAAACACAAAAGAGCACAAAAGGTAACACTTTACACAGCGAAACACGTTGATGCTGAATGAGCGAGACAAGACTTCCTGGTTAACACTGCATTCAGCACACAGGAACTTAACTGAGTGCTCTGATTGGTTAGCTTCTCAGTCAGGAGAACTTAACTGCGTGCTCTGATTGGTTAGCTTCTCAGTCATCCGCCAATAGCGTCCCTTGTATGAAATCAACTGGGCAAACCAACTGAGGAAGCATGTACAGGAAGTAAAAAGACACAAGCTATAAAAACCTGGACATTGACACAAATAGATGAACACACACAGGCTTGCGCAATAGAATTAAAATCCTGCAGTACTTCTTTATATTCCTTGCTTTCCGCCCCAGTAAATACAAGTTATCATTAATGTACTAACAACCCAAGTGTGCTTCATTCACTTAGAATATGGAACTTATGTAGGTAGCACTTCATGACAAGCAACAGTAGAGAAGCTTTTATCTGTGTAACCTCTGCAAGAGAACCACCTTTTTCCATCCTCTCAAACATATGAGTTTATAATGTTTGGAAAACATATGGGATTAAATCTTAGAGATTTGTAAATAAATAATCTCTTTGTATCACATGAACAATTACACTCCAAATTTAACTTTCCATCAACATAATTTTTCCACTATTTCCAAATTAGAAACTTTGCTAAACAAAATCTGCCCAATTTTCCTCGCCTCCCACCTACTTCTATTCCGGAAGAAATATTAATCAGTCTTGAGAACACATACAGCATTTGTTTAATATATAAAAATATTTTAAAGTCCTTTCCTTTCAAAGATCCCAGAGTACAGTGGGAAAAGGATATCCATTATTAAATCATGTCTGATCAATTATTTCATATATATATATATATATATATATATACACACACCAACTTACAAATGAGGACAACCATGTAGGAAAATAACTTTGGGAAAAAAAACTGCATCTTTTTTTTACTTATTTAATAAGGAACACACTGTCTAGCACACTGTCTTGCAAGGCAACAAATCACTAAACCCTTAAAATCTAAGGTTGTCCAGAGGTCAGTCTCTAGTCATCAAAAGGAAACTCAAAGTCCCACTAGAAAGTTAACACAATCAATATCTTGATAAAATTACGATTTTATACCTCTTTGTGTTTATTTGAAGTCCCTGTGACCGTTCGTCTAACTGAGTAGCTGTTGTTTACTCTTCAAAATGGCTAGGTTGATGAATTATCATTTGTGTTCCTGGTGTTTCATGTTTTCTTATTTCTCGGAAAGGTGCTTCATATCTCTCACTCCGAATCTGTCAAGAGGTCTGTCTATGCTTTAAACAACATACGGAAACAAATAAGGCATTACAACATCCACATAGCCAGGCCTTTTGGTGTAACCAACTGGAGGTAGCTTGCTGTATTCTTCCATTTTCACAGCTATCTGCTGTCTGATTAAGAGTTCAGCTGATCTTGGACCCAGCTCCTTTACCTTCAGTTTCTGCCAAAGTTCTCTTCTCAAACGGATATTGGAGTAGAGATTGAACAGAGTTGGGTTGCGTGTCCGGAATTAACAACACCTGAGTCCACCATTGTCACGTAATGTTAATTGAAAATTAGCCACTACAGACCATCCTTGATTTTAGCTGCTTGGGCGACAGAAAAATGCCCATTTCAGTTAAGATTTGAGGGGCTGATTAGCTAAATTTTATGTCACATCTTGAATATATTTATATCTTGAATCAGCATTTGACTAAATTCTACAAAGACCCGCCTCCTTTGGGCGATATCTGATCGCCCCTCAGCTGAAATTGAGGCGTGCTGACAGGCAGAAGTTATATGGTGATGGTGTTACTGAACATTTCAGAAATGGAGTGGAAGACAGCCATGCACAGAATTCACTCCAAATGTGCAAAGCATTCAATTAGTCAACTTAAAATCTTTTATCAAGCACACCTGTCTCATTTAAAATTATCCAAAATATTTCCAGTGCAAGATCCAACCTGCTAGCATTACAATTGAGCTGAAGCCTTATTGGGCCATATTTTTTGGGCATGTACCAAATTAACATCAATCTGGACCAAACTCTTTAAATGTCTATCAGACAGCCTTGGTGTCACAATCCTTTTAATCCAATAAAAGCTGTGCTTGGTGCTCTCACAGATGGGCTTACAGTGGAGAAGGACAAACAAACTGTAATTGTCTTTACTTCACTATTGGCACGTGCAGTAGATTTATCTTGCTCAACTGAAAAATCCTAGCCCAGTCAGTGGGTAACTGATATTATATACTATTTAAAATTGGAAAAAATCTAATTCTCACTTAGAGGATCTGGCCAGAACTTTTTAAAAACCTGGTAGGATCTAATCAATAACATTTTAGAATAAGCATTTATATTGGGGAAAAGGATTCTCTCCCCCCTTTTTCTACTCTTAAAGTTTTACTTGGGCTGTTGGCCTTGCTCTCTTTCTTATGGGTGGGGTCTGATTTGAATTTAGTTTTGTAAAGTTTGACTTGCTTGTATGGAATGTTACTTGTTTTTAAGGATAATTCCTTAACATGATTTAGCATGATGCCTTGTATAACTGCTTCTGGACATCAGGAGCATGTGATGTCACACCCCTTATATTTATAATCAATCATTATTTATAACACTGGGATGCTGTCTTGTTCATGGCCACCAAATGACCACAGTGAAGGCATCCCCAGTGTGGTTTCTATTTCCACCATTTAATTTTTAGGAAGCGTCCTTTGACTATGCAGCCTTACTTATTTTGAATAAAAAAATGTAAAATGTACTGCCTACATGGATGGTGTTTAAAAATGACAATAGTGATTTTAAACAATAAAGCAAATTTGCAGCAATTTTTTGGCCCAGCACAGATATTGAAATGCATAAACAAAAACACTTATCCCAAATTATGTTTAACAACAAGTTCTCATTTCCAAAAATGCAATGACATGGCATTGTTTACTTCATTGAATAAGGGAAAAAATGTGAGTGATTCACAAACTGTGAACTCCATAGTTTGTGTAATGAGATTCAGGTATCTAGATAATGGAAAAATGAAAATCAAGGCACATTGAAGTCACTTCGGTGGAGTCCTGATATTTTCAAAAATATAACATCACATTTCTATAAGTAAGCACTTCATATATTGTTTGATAACTGTTCAGTAAAATGCTAAGAATGGTATATTATTGGTAAAAACAGCAGAGGTACGAAATTGTTATCAAACAGTATAGTCATTAGAAGTAGTGTAGTAACCCTTAAAACTTGACTTGATGTTTTTTTTAAACAGGTGAATAGTAGTTAATTATTGGAGTGGAAAGTCTGTTGTTAAAACTTTTGTTAGATTCACTTGGAGACTACCAGAACGTTATAGCTACAATTATATTATAATAAATTACATTATTAAAAACGCTGGGTTATTACTGTATGGGGTCCCATATTGAAGGGAGCCACAATATGTGCTGCTCATCCTCAAAAATAATTTTATAGTAAATGAGTTAAGGTACACTGTAGTTGCACAAACAGATACACATTTCAACAAGATTATTAAGAATAAAACATAGAAGTACATAGTTTTCAGATAAATTAGAATTTTTTCCCTTCTTTTTTGCTTATCAGCCTGCCAATGCATCCAGCCCTCTACAGAGAATTAATGCTTAACTTTCTATTCCTCTTATTGTCAATTAATTTATCAGTTGGATTACGGCTTTCTCTCTTTCTCACTTCCTTTATTGCTAGTAACGCTCCACTCTGTTATCACCTGAATTCACTTTGTTTAAGTAAAAACTCTTTCTGATGTCTTTTAACTAGTGCCAATATTTGTGTTATTCATCTTAATTGTGCCTACTAATACATATTTTTAAAAAAGGTTAATCAAATATTCCTTCATTGAATGCCATGTCTTTGCTCCCATTGTCTCCTGTACAGTTGTCATCAGTACTTTGGCTGTAAAGTAATATGACTGATACAACATTTGCTGATATACACATATGTACACACCAAACATGAATGCACCAACACAGTCCTGAGATCAAATAAAGGTTGTTTTATAATAGTTACCTCATATACACAAGCACTGAAACAAAGATATCTTTTCTCTCTTTCTCCTCCTCTCCTCTTCTACTGCACTGCTCTTATCCAGTCAAGTGTTGTCTTCCTGCCCCACACAGCTCTGAGTCGCCTGGACAAGGCAGCATGGTCCCTTTTATTGTGGACCCTGGAATACTTCCAGTGCCACTGCTTCGCCTGTTGGAAGCACATCCGGGTCATATGGAAGTCCCAAGTAGCAGGGAGAGTAACTCCTTGCAGCACCCTCTTATGGCACACGTGGGCTCTAGCAGGGCTGTGTTACCGGACTACAATTCCCAGCATTCCCTGCTGGTGTCCAAACGGGCAACGACATCCAGGGCTGCTGCTGTCAAGCTTCCTGGGGGAATAAACAGCCCTGTGAGACAGTTCTTCCCTGTCCTTCCTTTTTATCCTGGCCAGAGAATGTACTGTAAGTATATTTGGTCAGGAAGCTTGTCCACCAGCCTGGGGCTTTCCTTCCAGGCAAGGAGCCTGTTTGTCTCTTGGTTGGGATGTCCATTCATCTGCCTGGGGCCTCTTGTCTGTGTAAGGAACCATTCTCTCTCTTGGTCTGGGATGCCTGTCGATCAACCTGAAGGCCACTTGTATGTGCAAGGAACTGTCCCCTCTCCTGATTGGGATGCCCGTCCATCCCTCATGGCACTTACAGTACCTAAAACTCAAATTTCAGAGCAAATGTTCTTAAAATAATAATCTCTTCACAGAGATCCCAAACAACAAAACCGAGCGGAAAAATTCAAATTCAGTGATTTAAGCACACGATTCATGCTGTGGATATCAGCAAAACAAATTACCAGATGCAAAGCACTAATACATTACTATACAATATGTTAGAAGAGTGGAATTCCAGGGACATACAGGTGTAGTAACTCAGCTTATCTGAGAGGCACATGAGAGGAAAGAAGATCTGGTAGTGCTGTGGCTAGATCTGGCCAACACCTACGGGTCAATACCACACAAGCTGGTGAAGGCTGCACTGAACCGGCACCATGTCCACAGTAAAATCAAGGACCTCATCTTGGATTATTATAACAACTTTAGGATGCAGGTCAAATTGGCATTGATTAGAGAATGGTATTATCACTGGCTATACAATCTCAGCTATACAATCCTTGGGCCATTAACATGGCAGCAAAAGCTGCATAAGCAGAGTGCAGAGGCCCATGAACTCTTTTTTTTTTTTTTTATTTATTTATTAATTTTATTACAATCAATACATAGCAATCAAGTTTTTACAAAAAAAAAGAATTATGCTAAGAACAGATCGATCCCCACCCTTGAGAGAGAGCAAGCCAAGCGGTGTAAAATTTAAGGCTTTTAAAAATACCTAAATCAACAAATTCTCTGTGCTTTATAAAATCATTTCAAAATATTACTGATTAGATCCTGCCATGTTTTGAAAAAGTCTGCACAGATCCTCTAACTGAGTATTTGATTTTTTCCAATTTTAAATAATATAACACATCAGTTTCCCACTGACTTAAAGAGGAGAGTTTGGGTTCTTCCAGTTTATCAGAATAAGTCTGCGTGCCAACAGTGTAGTGAATGCAATCACAGTTTGTTTGTCTTTCTCCACTTTAAGACCCTCTGGAAGAACCCCAAACACAGCTGTTAATGGGTTAGGAGGGATTGTGAGTCCAAGACTGTCTGAGAGGTAATTAAAATTTTTGTCCAGAATAATGTTAATTTGGAGCAGGCCCAGAACATGTGACCTAGTGAGGCTGGGGCTTGGTTGCAGCGTTCGCAGGTTGGATCATGCCCTGGAAACATTTTGGAGAGTTTTAGTGAGACAGATGTGCTCGATATATAATTTTGAGTTGTATAATTGTATGCTTTGCATATGGAGCTTGAGTGAATTCTCTGCATTGCTACTTTCCACTCCTTTTCTGATATATTAATTGAGAGGTCATTTTCCCAGTGTCCTCTTGGATCTTTGAAAGGAAGGGATTGTAAAAGGATTTTATATATTGTAGAGATGGAGTCTAACTCCTTGAAATTGAGCAATAATTTTTCCAGCGTGGATGAGGGTGCAAGATGAGGAAAATCTGGAAGGTTCTGTTTAACAAAGTTCCTGATTTGAAGATAGTGAAAGAAATTTGTAGCTGGAATGTTAAATTTGGAATGTAATTGTTCATAGGATGCAAAGGCGTTGTCTATATAAAGATCTCTAAGCAAGTTAATTCCAAATTTTTCCAGATATTAAAAACTGCATATGTTTGTGAGGGTTGAAAGAGGTGGTTCTTTTGCAGGGGTGCCACAGAAAGAAGCTTCTCCGTCTTAAAATGCTTTCTACATTGGTTCCAGATTCTAAGTGAGTGGAGCACAATTGGGTTATTAGTGTATTGCCGATAGCGTGTGTTTATTGGAGCACAAAGCAAGGAATACAAAGAAGTACTGCAGGATTTTACTTCTATTGCGGTCCATGCCTGTGTATGTTCTTCTATTTGTGTCCAGGTTCTTATCGACTGTATATTTGCCCAGTAATAAAACTGGAAGTTAGGTAGAGCCATGCCGCCTTCTGCCTTTTGTCTTTGTAGGGTCGCTCTTTTGATGCGTGGATGTTTAGAATTCCAAATAAATGAGGTTATTGTTGAATCTAATTGCTTAAAGAACGATTTATTAATGTATATTGGTATGTTTTGAAATAAAAAGGAGCTTAGGAAGAATATTCATCTTAACAGTGTTAATTCTTCCAGCTAGTGTGAGATGAAGGGTTGACCATCTATGCAAGTCTTGTTTAATTTTTTCCATACAGGCACGAAATTTTGTTGATAAAGAGCTTTATGTTTACTTGTGATGTTTACGAGGTATTTAAACTGTTCTGCAATGATAAAAGGAAGGGTGTCTAATCTAATATTATATGCTTGCGAATTCACGGAAAGAGTACACTTTTATTCAGATTAATTCTGAGACCAGAGAGCTTTTGAAATTCTGTGAGTGCTGCTAAGACTGCAGGCACAGAATTTTCTGGATCCGATATATACAGTACCATGTCATCTGCATATAATGAGATTTTCTGTTCCAGTCCTTCTCTGCTAATCCCCTTTATCTGATCAGTATTTCGACAATGTATTGCCAGTGGTTCAATGGCAATTGCAAACAGCAGTGGTGACAAAGGGCATCCTTGTCTTGTGCCACGTTCTAGTTTAAAGTAGTCTGAGCAAATGTTATTGATGCAAACTGAAGCTTCTGGGTTAGTATACAGTAATTTAATCCATGCACAAATGTTGGGCCAAACCCAAACTTCTCCAAAATAGTAAAAGGTATTTCCATTCAATCATGTCGAATGCTTTTCTGCATCCAATGATAATAATATTTCTGGGGTGTTTGATTTAGTTGGTGAGTATATTACATTAAACAGGCGTCGAAGATTTGAAGATAAGTGTCGGCCCCTAATAAATCCAGTTTGGTCTTGTGATATTATGAGGGGAGCACTTTCTCCATCCTTCTAGCTATGATTTTAGAGAGTATTTTAACGTCGTTATTCAGAAGTGAAATTGGTCTGTATGATGCACATTGTAATAAGTCCTTATTTTGTTTTGGAAAGACAGTGATTAGTGCTTGGCGAAAGGTTTGTGGAAGAGATTGGTTATCTCTGGCTTCTGTAAATGTTGCTAATAGGAGGGAGCTAGCTGAGCGGAGAATTTCTTGTAAAACTCTGCAGGGTAGCCATCAGGGCCTGCTGCTTTTCCACCTTGGAGTGACTTTATAGCATCCAGTAATTCTGATAATGACAGAGGTTTATCGAGCTCCTCCACACTAATAGCGTCAATTTGTGGTATCTGTAATTTATCCAGAAATGCATTAGATTGTATATTGTCTTCTTTAAACTCAGTAGTATATAGGGATTTATAGTAGTCTCTAAAAGTGTACATTATATTTTTGTGTTCGATGATTTTATCTCCATTAGTGTTAGTAATTACGAGATTGCGTTGCACTTCTTGCTTGTGAATTTGTTGCGCTAAAAGCTTATTAGCTTTCTCTCCATGTTCATAATAATGATGTCTGGATTTGTAAATTAGTTGTTCGGTTTCTTTAGTTGTCAAGAGGTTTAATTCTGAATGTAGAGCCTGCCTCCTCTTATGTAGAGTCTCGCTTGGTAGTCTGGCATGTTCTTCATCTATTTTAGTAATTTCGCTTTTTATCTCTGCTACTTTCTTCGCGGATTTATTTCTGTGGGAAAGATATGAGATAATCTGTCCTCTTAAGAAGGCCTTAAGAGTTTCCCAGAGTGTTCCTGCAGAGATCTCAGGGGATGTATTTGTCTCTAGAAAGAATTCAATTTGTTTGGATATAAATTCAGTACAATTCTCGTCAGCTAATAGAAGCGGATTGAGGCGCCATCTCGGGGTGAGTGTATGGGGCTTAGTAATTTCAGCTCCAAGATCATCGGAGCATGGTCTGAAATAACAATAGCATCGTATTTACAAGATTTAATCTTAGGCAAGAAGTTATTATCTATAAAGAAGTAATCAATCCTTGAGTAGCAATGATGTACTGGTGAGTAGAAAGAATATGTTCTTGAATTTGGGTTTAAAACCTCCAGGGATCTGATAAGTTGTGATCAGTTATAAACTTTGTAATTATCTTTGCGGTGTTAGTTGCGGTCCCCCCTGTGGAGGAAGTCTTATCTAAAAGTGGATTTAGAACACAATTAAAGTCCCCAGCCATTATAAGTTTATGAGTGTTCAGATTGGGAATGGATGCAAATAAATTTTGTATAAATTCCTTATCATCAACATTAGGTGCATAAACATTTATCAAAATCATTTTACAGTTAGATAAGTCTCCCATGACCATCACATATCTCCCTTCAGGATCCAATACTACATCTGATGCTACAAATGGTACTGTTCTATGTATGAGAATTCCCACCCCTCTAGTTTTCTTTGTAAAACTAGAATGGAACATTTGGCCAGTCCAGTCTTTTGCAGCGGAACTGATCCTTACTTAGTAAGTGGGTTTCCTGTAAAAATACTATTTTAGCATTTAGACCTGTTAGGTGAGAAAGTACTTTCTTTCTCTTTAATTCGTGATTCAGGCCTTTAACATTCCAGCTTACGAAGTTAACTGTCCCATCATGGAGACACTGATTCTGAGTTTTGGTGTCATATTATAGTCTTAACTGGAAGTGAAATAGTTTAGGTCTTAATTTCCTATTCCCCAAGAGTTGTTGCCATGCAGCTTATTATTACGTTGATAGTTATAATTATAAAGATTGAGATGATAGATTAGATATAGATCAAGCCTGCTCTCTTTCTCTTCCCCCCTTAACCCCCCACCCTCCCTTTTTGCCTCCCCAGGTGAGGCTAAAACCCACTTCATGCAGTCCCAGTCCTCTGACATACCCAGAGACAGAGCACGTCCAAAGCACATCAAGCCCCCATGCAGTGGCGCTTTAAGGTTAAAAGATAGAGATATCTGTTACCAATATAGTCTTTAAAAGAGGAAAAAGAAAGAAAAGAATTTTGCACTTAATATATATATATATATATATACATATACATATATATATATATACATACATACATACATATAATCTTCATCAATTTTAGTGCATTAAGATGATATCCCCAGATAATAAACCCAGGTGATGGTGTTAAAGATGTGTCCAAAACAAGCATAACAAGTCTTAATGCAGTAATAGCAATAACAGCAAACCAAGGGTATGATATTGAACAGTCTCATTTAGGGTACACATGAAATAATTAGAAAAGAAAAAGAGGAGGAAAACGTAATTAAGCACAATAAAACATAAACATTTAGCCCTAGTAATACTAAGTAATGATAAGTAATAAGTAAGTAATAATAATATAAGAATATGAGAATATATGCTGATAAAAACCCGTATTTTAAAACAAATAGATCAGACAGTAGATTATTAATCCTAGCTTTATCATTTACCGCCATGACTCACAATTATGTATCAGAATAGTCCGGGATCAGCTTTCTTAACTCATTTTCTGCCTCCTCCTTGCTAGCGAAAACATAGAAATGACCCTGCCATTCCACTTTCAGTTTTGCGGATACAGGAGGCCGTATTTGACATTGGCTTGCCGTAGCGCTGTTTAATATTATAGAAGGCGCGTTTGATAGCTGTTGCTGGAGAGAAGTCAGGGAAGACGCGAATGTGGCAATCTTCATATATAATATCTTCCTTTTTTCCTGAGGAGTTCCATCACCTCTAACTTAAATGATAATCGTTCAAAGCGGACTATAAAAGATCTTGGTCGGGGTCTGGCGGTGTTTGATCAGCGTCTGTAAGCCGCTGCTATCTCAGATTCTGCTTTAAAGTCGCCCCCGATTATTTTAGAAAAAAGTTCAGTTGCGAATTTCACCGGGTTTAAACTTTCTCGATTCTCCGGCAAGCCTTCAATTCTGACATTATACCTTCTATTCCCATCTTCTAAAGCAGCCAGTCTGTCTCCAAGTTTTTCTCCGAGTTTTTTACATTCCGAACTGACATTTACTGCTCTTTCCTCGGCACTGGCAGCTAGATGTTCGGCTATTTCGATCCGATTCGTGAATGTCTCACTAAGATGCTCCAATCGATCAGCAAGCGTGCTCAGTTTAGCGAGTTTTTCTCAATGCGCTCTTCAATTTTACCCAGCACCTGTCGAAGTTCAAGCTGTACCTCTTGACGCAGCCTTTCATTTGCCTGTTGGATTTCCTGTCGCAGACATTCATTGGCCTGTTTCATCTCCTGTTTCCATTCCTGTTTCAGTCTCTCATGTGCCTTTGCCGTTGCTTTCTCATTAGCCTTCTCGCTTTTCTTTATATCTTGCCTGAGCTCAGCGAGCAACACTTTCAGTTCAGATAGCTCAAATGTGCCTTCTTGTACCGTAGATGAAGCAGCAGACTCTGCTGAAGCCGGTGTCCCGCTGCTCCAGTCCCGCGTATTGCGTAACTGAAGCCGCGGACCTCCCGGCCTTTTCCAGTTTCAGGTAATCCTCTCCAATCGGCGAGCTATCCACATCTGCACTCACGATCGCACCTTCGCTCCCCTTTTCGCTCTCAGCAGCGGCGATGTAGCGGACCGTGGTCCCGAGGAGTCTGTACTTTCGCCCATCTGATCCAGGTCTGTCTCTGAGAGGCCGTATCTCGAACTAGGGCTTGCTGATCGCAGCTTGGATGTAGCTTTAGTCTTGATTCTTCGGACCCCCTTCTTGTTGGCCATGTTTATATGTGTTTACATATACTGTAGCGGTCCCTCTCGGGTTGAAAAAATACAGGATATCTCAGAATAATAAGCAAATAATATGAAAAATAGCACCACTGCTAGTGGAGCTCCACTTCAGACGTCCATCTCTCGCATCGGACGAGACCAATCGGTTTCGGGAAACTTTTTGTCCATAGCCTTAGAGATGTGGCAGCCATCCAGACTTCAATCAAGGAGTTGGAGGCCTGGCTTAGCAGTGTGGACATATAAGGACTACCTGGGAGAGTCAAGTGCTGGATTTACCAACATGGCATTCTGCCTCAGATCCCTTTGGCCATTGCTGGTTTATGATGTACCCATTGCATAAGTGGAGACAGGAGAGACAAAAGAAATGTCAGAAGTGAGGCTGAGGCACAAGGCAATGGTGGGGGCAGTTGCTATTGGTAGATCAGGTTTGGGCAGCTTTTTGATGCCCAAATATACCAAGGCCCAAGGCAAGGATAAATTATCTGCTAGTCCAAGGAGAAGTGAAAGCAGCAATGGACAAAAATAAGAACAAGCAGGGTGGCAGGTATGAGGCAGCAGGGGGCGTGGATAAAATGGGAGAGTATGATTGAATGAAGTCTCACTTAGACTGACATCTACTCAGCAGGACCCAAGCTCATAAAATTCCAGATCCAAGCCATATATTATGCCTTACCTATCCAGGCAAACGTCCATTTATATGGCAAAGAACATATACTGGACAGCTGCCCGAAGGCCCTAGGGGATGGATCACTACTGCTGGTGTCATGACCAGGTGTTGAAGGCAGTTGTAGAGAGTCACAACTTAGCCATAATAAACATCAGGACCTACTGCCCTGACAAATTCGGAAACAGTTAACATTCATCAAGGCAGGTGAGCAGCCCAAACAACAATGAAGAACTTTGGTGGTTGTCTTCTCTACTGTACAGGTTTAGAAACTATTAGTAGATCTAGGCAAGCACTTAAGTTTCCAGCACATACTGCTATCACATCATTGCAACCAGATATCATCATTTTGTCAGAGGTCTCAAAACATTTAGCCCTGATAGAATTGACAGTGCCCTGGGAAAAACGCATAGAGGAGGCATTTTTGAGGAAGATTGCCACATACCAGAGACTTCTGGAAGATTGCCAGAAACAGGTTTGGCAAGCACACTGCCACCCAGTGGAAGTAGGCTGCAGAGGTTTTGCTGGCTGTTCTTTGTGCAGAATCTACACCCTGTTGGGTATGAGTGGGCCACTGAGGAGATCAGCCATCAGGACAGCAATGGAGGCAGTAGAGAAAAGCCTCCATTAATTAATGAATTATGAGGAGAGATCCGTGAGTTAATGCTGCTGGGACGCAAGTCAGGGCTTGATCAACCCCAATTGGGTCACCTGGGTGAGGGTGTTTGATGTAGTGAGACCCGAAACATCATTGAAGATATGTCCCAGTGCATCCGTAGGATGTATCTTTAAACTGTTTAGAGTAACAGTCTGAGTAAATCTTCAAAAATGCATGGACTAATAATGTAATAGTGCACAGTGCTACCGTAGTTGATAAGGTTCACATATAGTAATAACTAGGTACAGTATATAATATATGGTTTCAGCATTAAAATATAGACGAGAGCTAGTTTTAAAAATGTTTAGTATGTCATCAAATGATCTTATGCTCCCACGCTATGTGTAACAAGGTTTTTCTTTTCTGTTTAGGTGCTTGTGAGTTCACATCATTTCTCTCACTAAGCCTGAAAAGCAATCTTTACCCATAGCAATTAAATAGCAATTTAAGACCTTGTAGATAAAATTTGAAGGTTGTGACAAAAACAAAGGGTTGGGGTAACATCTGGTAGCCCCACCTAATGTGAATGTTGCTTCTGAGGGAAAGCTCTATTCTCTTAAGCTACAGGTGATTGCTATAGTTAACAGTGCCTTCTGGAGGCCTCTAGGCCTTTATAGTGCTGACTCAAAAGGAGTGGCATTTTATGGGCAAAAGTGAGAACTAGGTCACCCGCCTTCAATTCAGTGATCCTCTCAACTGAAAATGAAAAATTTTATGGGCAAAAGTGAGAACTAGGTCACCCGCCTTTAATTCAGTGATCCTCTCAACTGAAAATGAAAAGGGAGAAGTTGAAAATAGCATCTCGTCTCTGTGTGGGGTGGTTTTGCCTATACTTCCAAAGCCTTGAAGATGTTCCCTAAGTACAAGTATTTGAAACCATATACAGTACGGTATATGGCTATTCACTTTTATATCTGACTAACTGCCTTGTAAACGATGGTAAATCTCATGGATAGCAATTAATGACAGAAAAACTGTTGAAGGGCAGAAAACTGTGACACATTATTAGTGAGAAATCTGATCCTTAGGGGATGCTTATAGCAGCTATTGAGGAAATATAGTGTTCACTGTTACACCTCTTACTTTCATTACAAATGACTTAGAATAAAATATTGTGTCTAAGATAAAGAGGACTGCTTTTGACCAAAGTTTGATGAAGTACGTGATAATTCTAAAACAAAGGATATCAGGGTTTATGTTCTCCCTGTGTCTGCGTTGGTTTCCTCCGCGTGCCCCAGTTAATTCCCACAGTCCGAAAACATGCTGGTTAGGCAGATTTGCATTTCCTAAATTGGCCCTAGTGTGTGGCAGGATTGTGTGTGTGTTTCCTCTGCGATGGACTGGCGCCTTCAAACACGACACGTGTTTTGCCCTTATTGAGGCTCATCAGGTGTACATACTTTTGCATCCCCTCATGGGGATCGAACCTTGGACAACAGTGTCTAAGGCAATGCCCCAGATACTGCGCCATGGCAGCTGGTTCTTTTTTTTGTCTTATTTGATGAACCTCAATGAGGGCAAAACACGTGTCGTGTACACCTTGAATTATTTGGCAGATACTGTATCATATATCTGTGAGCTGCTTCTTGCAACTGTGAGGACATGGCAGATGTTTGCCAACTGGCTGATCAACCACAAGCATTGACCTGGTAGGTAACCACGTAATAATCAGAATGGGATTCACACTTAAAAAAAGAATATATATATCTATCTATTATATAAAAATATCTTGAGTCGAGACGTGATCATCTCGGAGAGAACTTTGACGTCACGCAAGACTAGAAATTACAACCTTAGGAAGCAATACCTGTGAGACAGTGACTTTTGCACACCATGCCCTACTTACAAACAATTTTAAAACAAGTTTACAGACATCTAACCTCGCAGTTGTTGGAATGCTTTTGGCAGACACACTTCATGTGCTCCCAGCTCTTAAAAATGTTATACGTTCTAGATGGCACGTGAATGACTAAGCAAAGAAGAAAGAGCAGCGCGTCAAAAAGAGACACGAAAGCGTTGGAGAGAAAAGAAGGCAAAAAAGGATGCACAAGAGAACAATAATAATCTGTGTGCAAATTCAGAAAATAAGGAAAATAATAATCATCCCGGACATCCTGCGAGAGACACTTTCACGTCCTGCGAGAGACACCAGTGGGACCAAAGGACAGCTGCTGTACAGGCTTTTAAATGATCGACGCGCAGCGCGACAAACAGAACACGCAGCTTGGCAGCAGGATATCAGTCTCAAACTTGATTCTGCTATCACAAGAAAAAGAACAGATATAACAAAATCAGTTTGTGGTCCAGCTATAGTGTGCACTCTTTAGACTACTAATGCAAAGGGCATGTTCATTAAATAAAACAGGTATGTTTTAACCTTAATAGGTGGAAGAGGTAAAAATGGCCTTTTCGTGATTCTAAGTTTCACAAGACATGCTGTTAATTTTAAATTGTAAGGGGACTGTGAAATAGTCAATTTCATTCCATAACAACTGCTGTCAATATCCAGTATGGAAAAAGTGTGTGTGTGTGTTTTTAATGAAAGAAATGAATATGACTTCTGTATTGAAAGTATTTGAATACAGGGTGACAGGTATTTTACTTTCAAATAAAGTCATTTTTAGTCTTTAAACAGCAGTTCTCAGGGATTGATTTCAAACATATTTATTGTAAATGCTATACACAGTACATTTGAATTATATTTCTGGGTAGAAAAAAATGATTGGTAAAAATAAATTTGAATTTAATAAATATGTAAAAAAACATTTATATTGCAGGTCTAGCAGAAAGGAGTATACAGTGTGTTAATGTTCACTCAGTCACAGTCTTTGTACAGTCATGGCCGAAAGTTTTGAGGATGACACAAGTATTGGTTTTCACACGGTTTGCTGCTTCAATGTTTTTAGATCTTTTTGTCAGATTTTTCAATGGTATACTGAAGTATAATTACAAGTATTTCTTAAGTTTCAAAGGCTTTTATTGACAATTACATTAAGTTTATGCAAAGAGTCAATATTTCCAGTGTTGGCCCTTCTTTTTCAAGACCTCTGCAAATTCTCCCTGGCATGCAGTCAGTCAACTTCTGGACCAAATCCTGACTGATGGCGGCCCATTCTTGCAAAATCAATGCTTTGAGTTTGTCAGAATTTGTGTGTTTTTATTTGTCTACCCACCACTTGAGCATTGACCACAAGTTCTCAATTGGATTAAGGTCTGAGTTTCTTGGCCATGGACCCAAAATTTCGATGTTTTGTTCCCTGAGCCACTTAGTTATCACTTTTGCCATATGGCACGGTGCTCCATCATGCTGGAAAATGCATTGTTCATCACCAAACTGATCTTGGATGGTTGAGAGAAGTTGCTCTTGAGGATGTTTTGGTACCATTCTTTATTCATGGCTGTGTTCTTAGGCAAAATTGTGAGTGAGACCACTTTGGCTGAAAAGCAACCCCACAAATGAATGGTCTCAGGATGCTTTACTGTTGGCATGACACAGGACTCAGCAGTCCAATCCCTGTACCTTTTCCAGAATATCAGTCTGTTCCTAGGGTTTTTCTTGGAGAGAAGTGGCTTCTTTGCTGCCCTTCTTGACACCAGGCCATCCTCCAAAGGTCTTCACCCAACTGTGCGTGCAGATGCACTCACACCTGCCTACTGCCATTTCTGAGTAAGCTCTGCAGTGGTGGTTCCCCGATCCTGAGCCAAGAATAAAGAATGCTACCAAAACATCTACTAAGAGTAATTTCTCTCAACCATCCAAGAACAGGTGAGGCAGAAGTGCTGAACACTAAGCCACTCTCTTTATTATCAAGAAAAGAACAAAAAAGAACAAACAGCTTGCTAGAATGTGGTACATCTTCTGAAAAAACACACTGAGACTTGTTGAGAATGGTTTTGTACTGCTTTACATGAAAGATATATTGAAACTAATTGCAGAGTATGGCTTTTCCAGTATGAAGTGCATTTGTAAGGACTGAAAATATTACTGTGGTTGTACCCGACAGGTGCCACAAGAGGGAGGCATAGCACTATTTACAAAACGGAAGTCTTACTACATTTGGAAAACAGGGGAGAGTGAATTGATCTGAAATATAACAATATTCTCAAAACCACTTTTTTCAATTTAGGGATATGGGGGCCAGAATCTATCCTGTCTGATGCAATCAGCAAAGTACTTGCAGCATGTAAGCAGTCCATCAGAATGCCCAGTCACACACACCCACACCAGCATGGAGTCAATTTAAAATCTCTGTGGATGTAAAGGGAAAATCAGAATACTTGGAGGAAGACGCTGAGAGGAGATAAAAACAGTATACTGGGAGTACAGGCACAGGATTTAGACCCAGGATGCTGGATTCATATTGGAGTGGCTCTAACCTCAGAGCCAATAGGCCAATCAAGCTGAATATTTCCTGCATTTAATAAACTAATTCGTAATGATCTAAAACGTAATTTTCCAAGAAAGATTTTGCGGGAGACTACAGCTTGTTTTAGCAAGATTGGACTTAATGCAAGAATCAAAACTGACGTCAAATCAATGCATTATGAAGGATGCTCCATCGTATATTATCATACCCACTTACGGTCAATGACTAACTTAATATGAACAAATTTGGGATGTGAAAGGAACACCCGAGCACTCTTAGAAACTCTATGTAGACTAAAGAACAATGAGTAAATTCAATTCCAACTTGGCCAGACATAAAACTTCAACTATTACGTTATTGGTCTGAAAAAAAAGAGGAGGCATTGTGCCTCTAGATAGATGATGATTATTTTTGTATATTCTGTATATTAAAAAATTACAAATGAGTAATGCCTTTTATGCTTGCACAGATTTGTAAAAAATGTGTAAAGTGCTCAGACAGGCATAAGCATTAGAGATCTAGGCATTTATGTCACAAGTGGAGTAGAAGAAAATGCATCTTTACCTGCACCATATTTCTTTCTATTTAAAGAAATCTTCTTTTTCACCACAGAGGTGCAGGGAGTCAGAACCTAACCTGGCAGCACTGCATACTTACGTAACTCCTTCGGAAAAAGTCTGAACAGACACTTGCAAATTAACTGAGGGGATTAATTAATTCTATTGAAATATGAGAAGAAACAGAAGAAAACTCACAAAAACACAAGGAGGGTGCACAAAGAACAACTGACCATATTTTCCCAGTGTACGAGAGGAGTTAAACTGTAATAAAGTATCTATCTATCTATCTATCTATCTATCTATCTATCTATCTATCTATCTATCTATCTATCTATCTATCTATGCACACAATGTTGTATTAACATCCCATCCAGTGTGTTCTGACTTTACCAAAAAGCTGCTGTTGTACCTTAAAATCTTTTAAGAGTAAGGAAAATTGAAAGACGGTGGAGTGTGTCCTCCAATGAAATGACATTACTGAGCCTACAGTATATGTGATACTGTCAAAGTAGGATATGGCACTGGATATTCTATCCCTATAGCAGAAAAGTAACTTAAGAAAATAAATTGCGGAAAAACCCAACTCTATATCAGAATAACAATTTTGTGCATTGTTTCGAATGCATTTAACCTCTAACTCAAATTTCCCTCATTTAGGGAATGAATACATATTTAAAAAGGAAAAAAATGTGTGTGAAAGTTTATACAGTATATACTCTAAATGTGCCTTATTGATCACACAGACTTATAATGCTCGGCACTATACACTCTGGTTAATGTGGTGCACTTTCTTGTAGTTTTTTTACAAGGGTAAAGCAATGCAACTTCCAACAAATGTTACATCATGCTTTAGTCAGTGGCACAGGAATGCAGAATTGGCCTGGAGACAGAGTCTTACAGCAGAGCTGCTTAGTAACGTTATATACACTACAGTCTTTGTATAAACTTTGGTATGCTGTAGTTCTCCCACAAATGCTGCTCAGCTTTAACATAAGGAAAAAGCTAGGTTCTTTAAAATGACCTTAAAAACTCTCTCATTTGTTTTATACTTGTGAAATTTAAAAGGATCACTGACCTCAATTTAAAAAGGAAAAAAACATTTTGGGGCAGCAGCTTGGAGATTTTAATGTGTAAAAGATGTTGTAAATGTTGGGCCCTGGAGATGTCAGATCATGTTTAATAATGTATATCCATATTGCAATAACAAATAAGTAATATCATTTTTCAAAAATTATCAAAAATAGATGCCCTGTGCTTTAGATATTATGAAATGGAGCACCAATATGGGTCACTCCAATCCAAAATAATGCACCATGAGTCACCGGTAATATCAGATTAAGCAAACTGCAACGGAGGGACTCCTCCTTGAACCGTCACCTTATCGTGGTGGAGGGGTTTGCGTGTCCCAATGATCCTAGGAGCTATGTTGTCCGGGGCTTTATGCCTGGTAGGGCCACCCAAGGCAAACTGGTCCTAGGTGAGGGATGAGACAAAAAGCGGTTCAACAAACCTCCAATGATGAAAACCTTTGGACGCGTTTTCCCTTGCCGGGACGCTGGTCACGGGGCCCCTCTGGAGCCATGGCCTGGAGGTGGGGCTCGATGGTGAGCGCCTGGTGGCCGGACCTGCACCCATGGGGCTCGGCGGGCACAGCCGAAGAGGTAGCGTGGGTCCTCCCCCATGGGCTCACCACCTATGGGAGGGGCCAAGGAGGTTGGGTGCAGTGTGAGTTGGGTGGTGGCGAGGCGGGACCTTGGCGGTCTGATCCTCGGCTACAGAAACTGGCTCTTGGGGCGTGGAATGTCACCTCTCTGAAGGGAAGGAGCCTGAGCTAGTGCGAGGGCGAGAGGCTCCGGCTAGATATAGTCGGACTCACCTCGACGCACAGCTTGGACTCTGGAACCAATCTTCTTGAGAGGGGCTGGACTCTCTTCCACTCTGGAGTTGCCCCCGGTGAGAGGCGCCGAGCAGGTGTGGGCATACTTATTGCCCCGACTTGGAGCCTGTGCATTGGGGTTTACCGGTGGGCGAGAGGGTGGCCTCCCTCCGCCGGGTGGGGAAGGGTCCTGACTGTTGTTTGTGCGTATCGCCCGAACAGCAGTTTGGAGTATCCACCCTTTTGGAGTCTCTGGAGGGTTGCTAGAGGGCATACCTTCTGGGATTCCCTTGTTTTGCTGGGAGACTTCAATGCTCACGTGGGCAATGACAGTGAGACCTGGAAGGCGTGATTGGGAGGAATGGCCCCGATCTGAACCCGGCGGTGTTTTGTTATTGGACTTCTGTGCTCGTCATGGATTGTCCATACGAACACCATGTTCAAGCATAAGGGTGTTCATATGTGCACTTGGCACCAGGACACCCTAGGCCTCAGGTCGATGATCGACTTTGTGGTGTGTCGTGGACTTGCTGGCCATATGTCTTGGACACTCGGGTGAAGAGAGGGCGGAGCTGTCAACTGATCACCACCTGGTGGTGAGTTGGCTTCGATGGTGGGGAAGATGCGGTCAGACCTGGTAGGCCCAAGCGTGTTGTGAGGGTCTGCTGGGAGCGGCTGGCAGAGTCCCCTGTCAGAAGTAGCTTCAACTCCCACCTCCGGCAGAACTTCAACCCGTCCCGAGGGAGGTGGGGACATTGAGTCCGAATGGGCCATGTTCCGTGCCTCTATTGTTGAGGCAGCTGACGGGCTGTGGCGCAAGGTGGTCGGTACCTGTCGTGGCGGCAATCCCGAACCCGTTGGTGGACACCAGCGGTGAGGGATGCGTCAAGCTGAAGAAGGAGTCCTATAGGACTTTTTGTCCTGTGGGTCTCTGGAGGCAGCTGATAGGTACCGGCAGGCCAAGCGAACAGCGGCCGGTTGTTGCTGAGGCAAAACTTCGGGCATGGGAGGAGTTTGGAGGCCATGGAGAAGCGACTTTGGACGGCGAGGAGATTCTGGTCCACCGTCCGGCGTCTCAGGAGGGGGAAGCAGTGCAGTGTCAACACCGTATATGGTGGGAATAGTGTGCTGCTGACCTCGACTCGGGACGTTGTGGGTCGGTGGGAGAAGTACTTCGAAGACCTCCTCAATCCCACTAACATGCCTTCCAATGAGGAAGCAGAGCCTGGGGACTCTGAGGTGGGCTCTCCCATCTCTGGGACTGAAGTCACTGAGGTGGTCAAAAAACTCCTTGGTGGCAGGGCCCCGGGGTGGATGAGATCACGCCGGAGTTCCTTAAGGCTCTGGATGTTGTAGGACTGTCTTGGTTGACACGTCTCTGCAACATCGCATGGACATCGGGCACAGTGCCTCTGGATTGGCAGACCGGGGTGGTGGTCCCCTCTTTAAAAGGGGACGGAGGGTGTGTTCCAACTATAGAGGGATCACACCCCTCAGCCTCCCTGGAAAAGTCTATTCGGGGGTTCTGGAGAGGAGGGTCCGTCGGATAGTCGAACCTCGGATTCAGGAGGAACAGAGTGGTTTTAGTCCTGGTGGAACAGTGGACCAGCTCTTCACCCTTAGCAGAGTCCTGGAGGGTGCATGGGAGTTTGCCCGACCGGTCTACATGTGTTTTGTGGACTTGGAAAAGGCATTGACCGTGTCCCTCGGGAATCCTGTGGGGGTGCTCAGGAGTATGGGGTACGGACCCCTGATAAGAGCTGTTTGGTCTCTGTACAACCGGTGTCAGAGCTTGGTCCGCATTGCCGGCAGTAAGTTGAGCCCGTTTCCAGTGAGAGTTGGACTCCGCCAGGGCTGCCCTTTGTCACCGATTCTGTTCATAACTTTTATGGACAGAATTTCTAAGCGCAACCAGGGTGTTGAAGGGGTCGGTTTGGTGGACTCAGGATTGGGTCACTGCTTTTGCAGATGATGTTGTCCTGTTTGCTTCATCAGGCCGTGATCTTCAGCTCTCTCTGGATCGGTTCGCAGCTGAGTGTGAAGCGGCTGGGATGAGAATCAGCACCTCCAAATCCGAGAGCATGGTCCTCAGCCGGAAAAGGGTGGAGTGCCCTCTCAGGGTTGGGGGAGATCCTGCCCCAAGTGGAGGAGTTCAAGTATCTCGGGGTCTTGTTCACGAGTGAGGGAAGAATGGAGCGTGAGATCGACAGGTGGATCGGTGCGGCATCCGCAGTGATGCGGGCTCTGCATTGGTCTGTCGTGGTGAAAAAGGAGCTGAGCCGTAAGGCAAAGCTCTCAATTTACCAGTCGATCTACGCTCCTACCCTCACCTATGGTCATGAGCTATGGGTAGTGACCAAAAGAGCGAGATCCTTGAATACAAGCGGCTGAAATGAGTTTCCTCCGCAGGGTGTCTGGGCTTTCCCTTAAAGATAGGGTGAGAAGCTCAGTCATCCGGGAGGGCTCAGAGTAGAGCCGCTGCTCCTCATCGAGAGGAGTCGAGTCCTGATCAGGATGCCTCCTGGACGCCTCCCTGGTGAGGTGTTCGGGCACGTCCAACCGGGAGGAGGCCCCGGGGAAGACCCAGGACACGCTGGAGGGACTATGTCTCCCGGCTGGCCTGGGAGCCTTGGGATTCTCCCGGAAGAGCTGGAAGAAGTGGCAGGGGAGGGAAGTCTGGGCCTCTCTGCTTAAGCTGCTACCTCCGCGACCTGACCTCGGATAAGCGGAAGAGGATGGATGGATGGATGGCAACGGAGGGATGATAAAAAGGGACAATACATACTGTGGCTGCCTCACAGTAAGGAGACCTGGGTTCGCTTCCTGGGTCCTCCCTGCATGGAGTTTGCATGTTCTCCCCGTGTCTGCATGGGTTTCCTCCGGGTGCTTTGGTTTCCTCTCACAGTCCAAATATATGCAGGGTAGGTGCATTGGCGATCCTAAATTGTCCCTAGTGTGTGCTTGGTGTGTGTGTGTCCTGCGGTGGGCTTGCACCCTGCCTGGGTTTTGTTTCCTTCCTTGTGCCCTGTGCTGGCTGGGATTGGCTCCAGCAGACCCCCATGACCCTGTGTTAGGATATAGCGGGTTGGTAAATGACGGACTGATTGACTGACATACTGTGGCTTGCATGGAGAGCTCCAGATGCCCAAACCCGACACTGACAGACACAGACACAAGTTTAGAAGCTCAACACACCCTTCAGGGTTTCCCACACACCAAAACATAACACAAAAAGGTCCCCAAAATTGAACTGAAATAATAAACAAACAGCACTTTTTCTTTCTCTTCTTCTGCCTTCATTCCTCCTTCAGCAAGCTTTGCCCTCTTCCACCCAACTCTGGCTCACAGAATGAAGCCAGTCAGCTCCTTTTATGCTGTACCTGGGAGTACTAAAGGTGGCTCATTAGCGAGATCTGGAAGTACTTCCAAGGTGTGACGGAAACCGGGTTCTGCAGCTCCCCCTGGCGGGACCCACAGACTTCAAGTCCCATGTTGCCCTTTGGGAATCTTAGGCACCGCTGCAACCCAGCCCATGGGAGGTACTCTTCTGTGTTTGTTCTCTCCTCCGGTTCTTATGTTTCACAGCCATCCAAGCGGGGTAAGGTCCCTGGCCGTCTGCCACAATAGTATCACATTAACAACAAAGAAACTTCATCCCTAATAAGAGAGCTACTTCAATGAGACAGTTTTCACACTTTCATCTACTATGGTTGTTACCTCCATTCTTTTCTCGCCTATTCCTCTTTGCTAGAGACCATCTGACCCGATTCATATCCAGTCATCCTTGACAGCGAACCATCTTTAATCTCTGTACTGACTGTAATTCTAGGTCTAACACTGGAAATATATCATGGGCCAGGGACATTCCATTGAACAGTAAAGCTGCTTTCTAATAGTGATATCTATTGGACCCTGGATAAAGAATGCCCGGAGACATTTTGCTACTCTAAGAGGCAAGGGCCTGTGTTGCTTTCAGGCTGCCTGTCTGTGGTGCAATACCTGTGTTACCATTTTGTAGGAAGATGCAATCTGTCATGCCAGTCTCCCTTTTACTGGAGACACCTTCTTACTGCCCCCTGGCATACCCTACCTACTCACAGTGACATGTAGAGCTGCTGTCTAACTGACACTGTTGTTTTCTTTCTTTCTGTGTGGTCCTGGTGAAGCTCTGCCTTGTTCTCTGTGATGATGATGATGCCATCTTTGTCTTTGGACAACACTTTATAACACTCTGTACAGTATGAGAAGTAAAGCCATCTTTGATATTTTTAGAGCAGCACAGTAATTCATAGTTTATGAATACATTTTTTTTTCAAGTTCTGTTTTTATATATTCTGTTTTTCTTTTCTACATTTTTTAAAAAATACTTTGATTTTTTTATAGCCCCCACAAAAGAAAAGATTGTAGAATTTTACCATGAGTCAGATCAATCCATAGTTTTATATGCAGTAGCGTTTTTATGTGGTGCACCATTATAAATCACATTCTTGTAGGAATCTTACACAGTGTGCTGTTCATTTACAGTGTGAAAATGTCCTTTGTGGGGACATAAAGTAATTATATTGAAATACAGTGTAGCCATGTTATGTTACAGCTCATCCGGAACTCTTTTGTTGTGCTTGCTGAAGAGAAGGTCAGTTTTAGTCGCTCAGTATAGCTTTAAGTTAATGATTGCCTAGAAAAATACATGTAAATGAAGAGAAAGTATTTAGAGACTAAAAGAGCTGAACAGCTAAGAATTATGTTCCTCTGTCAGATGTATTTCATTCCTCTAGTGTCTCTTAACAGTCCCACTAGTACCAGACGCTGAGGAGGATTTACATCCTGTTCTCTTGCTTTATGACAAAGGACACAGCTTGTAATTTTATGGGAAAAAGGACTACTGTACTGTCCAAATTCTATATTTGGAAAGTCATTTCCTGCAGTAGATTCTGTATAAGAATGGGGCCCTCAGGCAAGAGCAGCAACCCTCTTAATTGCAGCGTTTCAGCTAAACCAAGAATGACAAAGGGGCTGTAGAAACAAAGAATATGGCTGATATGCTATAGCAGATTGAAAGATTGGTGTTTGGGGTGATGCATCATTTGAATACAAAAAGGCAGCAGTACTGTATATTGCTGTGGTGGGCTGGCACCCTGCCCGGGGTTTGTTTCCTGCCTTGCGCCCTGTGTTGGCTGGGATTGGCTCCAGCAGACCCCCGTGACCCTGTAGTTAGGATATAGCAGGTTGGATAATGGATGGATGGATGGATACTGTATATTGAGATTTCTAATGCTTTACTAATGTATAATAGGGGTCTCAAAGTCAGATTCAGGTAAGCTGTAGGGTTTTACCCTTCCTAAAATTTAGGCCTTTAGAGGAATCTCAGCTGTTGTCAATATCAAACATGGAAAAGGTGTTTTTTAAAATGAAAGAAATGATCTTCTGTATTAATTTTAAAGTACGTTAATACATGGTGACAGGTAATCTTACTTTGAAATAAAGAAATCATTTTTTAATCTTCAATCAGGAGTTCTCAGGGATAGTTAGCCAACATATTTATTTTTAAATGCTATATACAGTAAATTTAATTATATTTCTGGGTAGGAAAAAACAATCAGTAAAAATAAACTTGAACTTAATAAATGAGAAAAATGTACTTTTTTATTGCATATCTAGTAAAAAGAACAATACAGTGTTTTAATGATCAATCGCTTGATCTGTCTTTATATAATAACTTACAGGCTTACCCCCTGCTCGCTTTGCTCGCCAAGGGTCTGAGCTATACACTAGCCACTTCGCGTCTCATATTGTGAAGAGGGGGGCTGAATGCACCCCAAGGAGACGTGGTCACTCCCCCGAAACCCCCTCTTAAATGGTGATACAATCGGAAACAAATTCAGTTTTTTTTTTTTTTTACCTCCTCTTTGCTTGATCAGCTGCTGGTTTGCTGCTGCTGCCATGCCATGTGATTTGCATCTCGCCGGACGCTACAAACATTTAAAAGCCTTTGTCTTTGTCATCTACTTTTTCTTTTATTTCCTGTCCCGGGTGTGGTTAAATCTCTTGGCACAAAGTCTTGTCTCGCGGGATATGAGTTCTTGATATTTTAGTTTACAATTTAAAAACTGAATAAGAATCTGAAAATCCAACAACATCACATTAAAGTTTGATAAATTCTGAAAAGAATGATACATGAACATATATATGTAGGTGTTCAAATAAGCCTGATTTAAAACGTGACATAAAAACATCACATAAAATTGTTGCACAAAATCTTTGCACTTTTATGCTTAGGATTATATATATATATATATATATATATAGAGCGAGAGAGAGAGTAGATAAACTTTGTGTGTGTAGACTAATGTTAAAAATAATTTTGGATCACCTCTACACTTCTGAACACATTTTATCTGTTATAGGTTTATGAGCAATTAAAGCCTCACATTCACATTCAGATCCATGAATCTTATACTGTTGAAGTGAACAGGATCGCATGACATGACCTTGTTGTGGTGGTGGAGTTGGTGGGTATTTGGGTGATGGAGCTGCTTATTGGCTTCAATCATCCTTAGACCTACCTTATCTGGAGATCAATGCTCCTGGTAGATTTAGACAAAGTCTAAGGGAAGAGACCATGATAAAGAACAATCCATAAATGACCTTTATGAATGTTCTAATTAAATCACAGAGAACCTCACCCAGAACAGACTTAACAGGGTCTGCTTCTGGTGCCAGACTCAAGACTGGTTTTCACCAGTGATTGGCCAGTGGCAGGTGATCTACATAGCTTATGGAAAAACAGCATGGAAATGTCATGGAGACTTATGGTTTGCAATGCCAAGTCAGTTTAGTTTACCAAATGGATAGAGGCATACTCGGCAAATCAGACTGCCTCTTGAAAAGTGGAATATTACTTTGGGGGGTTTGGGGAGGTGGGCTTAAACAATACAGAATTCATTCAGACCAAGGTTATTTTTGCTGTTATTTTTTATTAGCTTTTATTTCCAAACTATTCTGAACTTTCAGTTAATTTTCAGTTTTATTATATTATCATTTGACAGCTTCTATTTTAGGTTTTACTATTGGTCACTTATCTCTATAGTTTTTTTTATTTTCAGAGGATATTTTTAGCATATTTTTATTTCACATAATTGTTTTTAGCCTAAAAGGGTCTAGTTGATGAAATGCATGCAATGTTTTCATGGCCACAGGGATAGTAGAAACATATGCATGTGCTCATAAAAGATGCAGTAAAGCCCCTTTTTGTTCCAGCCATTTATACAGATAGTATCTTCCAAATGTTTTGTAAAAAGTGTCTTTCTCTTGCATTGCAGCAGTGTCCGCTGATTTAAGCATTAGGTGTTTATCATGGCCGCTTTTTAAACTTCTGATCAAGAACTTCACTTCACTAATGAATTCATTCTCTGTCAACTGAGGTGACCAGACAGCAGATATGAAGGTAAAATTTAAGGACCTGTCATTTTTCCCCCTTTGGTAGAGTCAAAATGTGTTTGTGTCACAATTCTCCAGTGTTTTATAGCCAACTTTGTCCAGTAATGCCATTCTATTGGATAGGGTTGTCCCAATTCGACATCTGAGGTACATAGGAGAAAACTAAGACTGTGTTTTATATGTCCACACGGAACGACCATTAAGATAATTTGTATAAAGACACTGGAATTGGTGTTCAAAAGGGCATGATCTAGTTACTCTCTAGTCCTATTTGAAGATTTCAGTGCTCATGCTGTGAATTAAAGAGATACCTTGAAGAGTGTCACTGGGAGGAACAGCCCACCTAGTCTGAGTCCAAGACTTGAATTGTCATGTAGTCATGGATTTACCATAACAAACACCATGTTCAAACACAAGGATGCTCATAAATATACTTGGTACTAGAGTACCTTTGGCCAAAGGTAAGTGAAGCACTTTGTAGCTAATCTAATCTAATCTAATCTAACCTGAAGCAGTATGCTCTGAACACTTGGCTAAAGAGAATGGCTTAGCCAAAAACTGACCACAATTAGGTGGTGTGCTGGCTCAGAGAGACAGAATGCCTGCTGAATGGACTTTGAAAATACAAACAGATAGGCAGGTATTCCGAAAAGGGGGGTAGCTAAAGTGCAGGTTGAAACAAAGGCCCGTGCTTGGGTGGAGTCTGGTGAGACAATGGAGAACAAGCTTCAAGAGGCCATGAAGAATTTTTGGCAAACCACTTAACTCAGAAATGATAGATGGGGATTTGCATACATTGAGAGACAGAAGGAGCACTTTGTGGTGCCCCTAAAACAGGTGGATACATCTTCCTTGGAAGAGGCAGCACCAGAAGCATTGGATGGTGTTTTGTCCAGCTCTGTGGCTAAGTCTGTTGCATTGATCAATATTGGCAGGCTACGAGGATGGATGCGATTCCACTAGAAATGTTGAATGCACTGTGTATTATGGGTGTGTTCTGGTTAAAACACCTCTCCAATACAACATGAAAGGCAGGCCTAGGGACTGGCAGGCTGGGGTTGTGGGGGGCAAGTTGGTGGAATAAAATTACCAAGGTATCACACTATGCAATATTCTGAGAAATCCTATGCCAGGATACTAGAATTTGGAACCTTATATTCAGGAGAAGCAATGTGCATTTTGTTCCACCCAAAGAACAGACCACACTTTATACCCTTGCAAAGATTTTGCAGGGGTCATGGAAATTTGTCAAAGGTGTATCTGTGTCCTTTGTAGATCTTCATAACAATTATGACAATGTGGCACACAGTATTTTATGAAAGGAGGTACAATAGTATTCGATTCTGGGGTTACTGCTCTGTCCTCTTCTGCCCCAGTATAGTATTTACAAAATAAGAGTTCTGCTTCAATATTTGGCATTAAGTCGAGAGCATTCAATGTATGTGTTGGACTTAACCAGAGGTGTGACAATTCCTGTCCATAATGTTTTCCAATATGCAACCAATGTATGAATGAATATCTGATTTGTAAGCCTAGGAGCTACAGATTATGTTATTCTCTTTGTTCTGTTTCTGCCAGGGTTCCTCCCCTAGGGCTCAAATTCTTGTTTAATGTCTATTTTGTTTAATTTTGAGTATTTCTTTTATGTTAGTATTGTTATTTACTTAGTTTCTGTGATTACATGTGATCAGGCTTATTGATGACTGTCTCAATCTGTGAATAAGACCTTTCTAGAGTTTCAGCTCATTTAATATTAGTTCCTACTTTGTGTCCAAGGCAGTCTTCTGTTTTGTGTGTTTCATATGTTTTATTTTCATAATTACGATCAGTAAAAGCATTTTTGAATTGTAGTGCAATGATTAGCACTGTTTTCCCACAATTTTTTGTTCTGAATCAATTTTTCGTATTGAATAGTTAAAGGGGGCCACTGCTTCTCCTGGCAACCTTGATGCAAGGCAGAAACAAATTAGGTTGTGCAAAAATCACATCAGAGGACACACCCAGGCATAAACACATACTCACTCACCCTGGAACACTTCACAATTGTCGAAATCTTATGTGTTCCCAAGTATCTAAGTCCCAAGTATACTCAAAAAGACTGGCAAAACAATCAGGATTGTTTGACATGTGCCCGGTTTTACTAGGCAACCCGTCCGTCTGCCTGCAAAATACCACTGGAAAGTACGTAAATATTTTCAAAAATGCATGAATGACTGGAAAAGAATTTTACAAACAATTGACATAAGAGATATGGAAATGATATTAATAATAGAAGGTCAGATCTGTTTGAAGCAACAAAAAGCTTGATGCGTTAACTGTTTTAATCTTGGTCCTTACTGAGACAAGCAAACACAGCCTTGAATAATCAACAGAAAGAGATTAAGTAAAACCCCTTTTCACAAGTTTGGACTTTTATCTGTTCCCCTGGAATCATCTGCCTAGCACTAAGGTCTCAACATGTATTCAACATACCATTATATCACAAGTGAAAGGCACAAAGTACAGTATATTCCATTTCATCAGCGTCTTGCTGTAGAATGTCTCATGTTTGTGGAACACCAGGAAATGAGAAGAAAAAACAAACAAATAAACAAACAAGGGCTGCATCTTGTAACCTATTGCTAATAAATATAAACAATTAACAGACAAATATCAGTGCCGTGCTGTATTCTGCAGAATATGACTGAAAAGAAAATGGTGATTAATGCAGATTTTACCTTTGAACACATAGACCTTGCACATACATTCTTCCACTTTTTTGGGAACAGAGAGAGACTAAAGCTAAGTGGGCTTTATCAGTCAAACACTTTCTTTAATTGCTTTAAGAATTGCGTGGCTTACCATTCTTTTTTTAAACATTCTTTTCTTAGCTTGTTCCTGAAATTTAAAGCTTTGACTCCCTCCATGCTCTACCACAGCCAACCTAGAATCTGTAATAAAACATTTGAGAAGTTTCAGTTAATGATAGGCCAACTGAAATGAAGCAGGGACTGTGTTATTTATATATTTTGAGGGTGCACAGTTTTCCCCTTATTTTGAGAGATTTATACAAGTTAAAGGTAAGCGTTATAAACAATATTTACATCACTTGTTCACACAGATTGGTATGTCAGTATCAAAAAAGGTTTTTTTTTATTTGATTGTTTATTGTTAATGTTCTCCTTTAACCTTTATCATCTGTTCATCTTTCTTTATTAGTGTTTTAGCTCGCAAGTATTTTTGCCATTGATTTATCAGATTAAATTTACATAATATGAACCTTCACCATATTTTGTATTTTATCTTTTTTCTTGCACTGTTCTCTGATTGTTCTTTAACAACAAGGATGTTAGGGTTTTGCCTTCGGTATTAATGTATGCCTTCATTTTTGTCTCTTTCTATGATACAAACAATTTAACTTATTTGGCTCCTACCTTGAAAGTTCTTGCTTTTTTTATTTGAGCTCCCACAAATTTACAAATATCACATAATTATCTCATTGTGAAACATTAATAAAGAATCAGGAGAAAGTAAAAAAGAAGACAGCATTGCCTCTGCAACTTTCAGTTATAATTAACATATTGCTAGTAATTTTATCTCATTCAATGAAAACATTATAAAGCCAATATTATTGTTGCTTTTATTGTATAGCTGGTGCCTTCAAAACTATGGAGAAGGCATACACCTGTTCGCTTGTATGAATAGACACATCCTTAAAGAAAAATAATATTAAAAGTAACTGTGAAATGCCAACAGTAAAGTTACCCACTTTGTAAAATGCTTCAAATAAGGTTATCAGTACAAATTTCTATTTCTCCATAGCTACAACAGCTTATGATTTTTGCTTCAGTCAAAGTTTTTTCTTTATAATAATCCAATTTTGCCTTCAGTACCAATCAAGGCTTCTTTCTTTCTTACCTGTTGCTGAAATCAGTATGGTCTTGCAAAATAGTTTGCACTCTCTTGTATAAATGTGGTTTATGCTGCTGTCTGATGGGTTTGAATCCTGTGCTTAGTTCTTGTCTAGGTGTACCGTATATATTCTCCCTGTGTCTGTTTTGGTTTTCCTCCCACATCCATAAACATGTATTTGTTAGAATAATGTGTGTGTTAGCTGACTCCAAAACTGACCTGTCCTTGTGTGCGTAAGTGGGCCCAGTGATGGATTGGCTCACAGTGCTACCAGAATAGGGTATTATGTTATGTTATCTTGTTAAAGCCAATCATTTTAAATTTTAACAAATACTTTTATTCTTGTCCTTACTAAAAGTCGTATTTAGTTCTTTTTATAGACTTTCTTTCCTTAAAATAGAGGCAAATTCCAAATAACAATGATGTAACAATATAATCAGAAGCAGCTAATATGATCGAATTTGCACTCGTTTTTCCACTGTATATATGTAGTTTCTAAATATACCATCTATCTATGCATTTTTGAACATCCTTTTTTTCCAGCATAATTAAGCAAGCTATCTCTAATCAAGGCTGGCACATGGAGGAGCGAAGGGTGCTGCTGATTCAGAAACCTCGGTTTTCTTCCACTTGCAGTAGATATACAATGCATTCAGAAAATATTCAGACCCCTTAATTTGTTTCACATTTTATGTTGCAGACTTAATCATTTAAATTATTTTTTTCTCCTCATCAAACAACACTCAGTACCCTATAAAGATAAAACAAAAATGGCATTTTAGATTTTTTGGCAATTTTATTAAAAATAAAAAACTGAAATATCACATTGACACAACTACTCATTCCCTTTGCTACGACAGTTGAAATCCTGCTTAGGTAAACCCATTCTGTTGATCATTCTTGAGGTGTTTTCACACCTTGTTTGAAATCCATCTGTAGTCAATTTGATTGATTGGACAGAATTAGAAATGGCAAACACCAATTTTCTGTGGCAAAACAACAAAGAGAGCAAAGTGTGTGTTGAGGTCCCGAGGGATTCCCAGTTTAACTGAAGCTGTCTGGAGAACAAAAGAGCTGTACACATATGTGGGACAAGGGTTTTACTTTGCACCAAGAGCAACAATTGCTTCAAGTGTATGAAGCTCCATCTTGTTGTGAAGCTGTTTGAGGAATGAACGCCGATTTTCAGTGATAGGTCCTTTATACAGCAGCAGATCTGGAGGGGGTAGAGCTTGTAGTGACCTCATCATTCTTCTGAATATTTTTCGTCCCGCATTCTAGAGTGACAAACAAAAAATCTTTTAGTGACAGTGTCACACCTTTATCACAACCTGTATTTCCCTTGAGTCCAATACCCAGAAAAAAAATCCCTATGCTCTTATGTTTGACATTATATAAGGTCCCACAGCTGACATTGTGTTTCAGAGCAAAAAACAAACCGTGAGGCCAAAAGATTTGCTGGCAGAACTTGGATACAGGTTAGTGCTGGGCCACAGACCTGCAGCATTGGAGAACACAGTGGTCTTCATAACTATTAAATGGAAGACATTGGGAATAACTATGACTCTTGGTCACCTGGTCTAAACTAAGCAATTGGGGAGAAGGATCTTGGTAAGAGAGGTGTCCAAGAACCCAATGGTTACTGTCGCTGAGCTCCAGACAACCTGTGTAGATATGGGAAAAACTTCCAAAAAGACAACCATCACTGAAAAACTCAGTCTGGGCTTAGTGACACGGTGGCCAGAAGGAAACCTATCCTCAGTCACAGAAACATGAAAGCTTGCTTTGAGTTTGTAAAAAAACACCTAAAGGAATCTCAGACTGTGAGAAACATGATTCTCTGGTCTGATGAAACTAAGAGTGAACTGTTTGGCCTTATTTATAAGCATCACATCTGAAATAAACCAGGCACACCTCATTACCAGGGCAATACCATTCCAACAGTGAAGCATGGCAGTGGCAGTATCATGCTACGGGGTTGTTTTTTACAGGCAGGAACTGAAAGACTAGTCAGGGTCACGTGAAAGCTGAACAGAGCAAAGTAGACAGATATCTTTAAAATATCTGCTCCAAGGTGCTCTGGACTGGTTCAGAGTTTCATCTTCTAACAGGACAATGAACCTAAACACAGAGCAAACTATGTGAATGTCCCTGTGTAGCAAAGACTGAGCCCAGACTTGAACATCTTTGGAGACACCTGAAAATAGCTGTCCACTGCAGGTCTCCACCCAACCTAACAAAGCTTGAGAAGATCTGTAAAGAAGAATGGCAGAAAATCCTCAAATCCAGGTGTGCAAAGCTTATTGAGTCATACTCTAGAAGGATCCAGGCCATAATTGCTGCCAAAGGGCTTCAAATAATTACTGACTAAAGGGTATGAATAATTGGGACAAAGTGACATTTCAGCTTTTTTATTCTTAATACATTCTGCAAAAAATTTTAAAACTCTGTTTTCACCTTACCATTTCTGGGGTATTCCAGTAAAATGCTTCCAAATTCATTGGATGGTGCTTTAACCTACAAGAATGATCTCAAACAAACTGATAAGGCAATACCAGAGTTTTTCATGTCTAGAAAATGGGAAATTCTTGAAAGGCCAAGCCAGTCACCCAATTTAAATCTAATTGAGCATGACTTCCATATGCCGAACTGAAAACCTAAGGGTACAAGCCCCCAAAACAAGCAGGAGATGAAGATGCCTGCATTAGAGGCTTGGCAAAGCATCACTAGAGAAGATACTAAGCACATGGTGATGCTTATTAATTATAGACTTGAAGACCAGTCATTACATGCAAGGGATATGCAACAATGTACTAAATATGACTGCTTTAATATGCCTACCATTGCTATGTCCCAAACATTATGGTGCCCTGAAATGGGGGACCATGTATTAAAAGTGTTGTCATTTCTACATGGTGTGACTGAAATGTATGCAAATCCCATTAAATTAAAGTCTGCAATATGCACTTTAATCACTCCTGAATTGTTTAATTTGTAATTTTAAACTGTGGAGCAGAGGAGTAAATGAAAGAAAAATGTGTCTTTTTCACAAAAAATTATATATTACACTGTATGTAGACTTTGCTGGGCCAAGCAAGGGAAACATTCAAGGCTGGGAAACCTCTATAGCCATTATGGGACCCTTGAGATACGTGTATGAGACAAGACTACAATTCACAGCTCACATTAATATGCCATGTTACCTGTGACATTATGAAAGCCGAGTTAAGAAAGATGGCATGTTTTCTGAGCACTGGTTATGGCACACTGTAAGATTCTATACCTTATATGAAAGTGTGAAATGCACTAATTACTTGGTAATATTAAGATGCATTACTGTTTTTAAAATATACAGCAGCGATATCATTTAGGTTATATTTACATACTTTTCTGAAAGTTTTTCGAAAGTTTTTCTTCCAGATGCATGCACATGTTTTTGTCAATAAGTTAACAACCCTTGTACTATAAGCTGTTGTATCAAGATTTACATGTATCTGTAAAATATCTAAATTTAATTCATCTATACCAAAATTATTATTAAAATTCAATAAAAATAAATATATAACACATATGAGAATATTTTTATGGCTTGTTATCTTCTAAAAAATAGGTAAATTCAACATATACAACACATTTTATTTTGCTGCATTTGGCCAGTGGTTGGATGAAAAATAAAACACTAATTTACTGTAATGCAAAGAAAGTATAGTAAAAAAAGCAAAAGAGATTTTTACAGCATATAATTTGGCTTGGAAAAGGCCAATTACAGAGGCGCACTCCTCCCAGACAGACTTCTGCAGCTGGATCTTACTACGTGGCAGTTTTCAGGCAGAGAGGGGAGGGGGAGGAGAAAGAAAATTCAGGAAAATCCAAAGCCTACAGTCTCAGAAACAGGGACAATATTAGATAACTGTGGATTGAACAATCTGCTCCATGTAGAATGAATGCAATACATAAAAATCAATTTTGTGCATGTAAGAAGAATATGGATATACAGTATGTCATCTAAAATTATGTAGCTTCTTTAAGTACATGATTCTGTTTTATTGATTATTTTTAGAAAGCTTTTATGCTATCAGGAGTTACCTCAGTGTTTTTCACACTCATCCGACTGATTGTGTGCTGTTAGGCCACTTCCTCCTTATAATGATTATCCAGGATATCATGGGGTTACAGTATTAATGACAAATGGACTGGTGCTTCAGCACAAGCACAATGATAACAATGTTTGAAGTGCCCATCTACCAACAAGAAAAATCAACTTTTGACTTCACAAATTTGCTTGTACATTAATTCTACTGTTGTGTATTCCAGCTGTCAGATAATTACATCATAACATTACTTCTTGCCTGAAGAAGGGGCCTGAGCAGCCTCAAAAGCTTGCATATTGTAATCTTTTTAGTTAGCCAAAAAAGGTGTCATTTTGCTTGACTTCTCATAGCTATCAGATGAATACTATTATATCACTCATTGTTTTAACAGCTGTTCCCTTAAGTGATTAAAACTGAATCTTCCAAGCAAGCACGAAAGTTGTTGCTTGGGCACTAAAAGCAAACAAACAAACAAATAAAATTTACAGGTACCTGATTATATGGCAGAAATTGTTTGCAGTTTTAAAAGATTTCTCAAAAAGGAATTTAAGGTCACACATTGTTTCTGAAAAGATAATCAGTTACTAATCCAAAAATAATAAATGTGGTTGAAGATTTCCAATGTTGAAAATTGCAAATCATGCACTACCACTATACAGACATTTTACTTTTATAGTAATATTTGTATCTCCTGCCTACTGTTAGCAAAAATATTTAAATAAAAATGACAATGTTATAAATTCTTCTTTGACATGACAGAAATAACAAATTTGAAAAGAGGTAATGTTTTCAAGGACTTTGACGTGCCTTATATTGCCTCTCATGGTCTTATCTATATCCCTGGGAACATATCAGTGTATGGGTGCACCTGGGATCCCAGGAATGCCTGGAATTAAATAGGAATTTGCAGGCATAAGATATCCTATTTACATCAGTGAAGCTTCTTCCTAAAAAGGTGTCTTTGTTAATAAGACTGAAAAACTCTTTACAAATTGTCACAATCATGGAAGAACAGGTATTTTGGTCAATGTGTTATTAAACAGAATGCACATTGGATGTATTTTGGCCCCTTTTATAACACAGTTCAGCTACGTTATAATACTACAAACGTGTACCACTGCGCAGTTATGTAATGCCCTGATCTCAAAAGCAACATACTTTCATATTTTTATCTCTTAAACTTGCATTTAAAATTACCTAGTTGTGAGAAGTTGCAGCCATTGTGCATTGGACATATACAGTATGAGGAACCAGCACTTAATCTTAAAATTCAATTTATGGCACATTACAGTTGGCAGGGAGGATAAATCTGCAACATGCTACGACCTGGACCCTAGTTCCATTCCCAGCTGGGATGTCTTCTGTGAGGAAGTGGCAGAATCTCCTCTTGCTCAATGTTACGTTTAACAAACAAAGTTGTGCAAAACAGGCCTACTTCAAAAACCATAAAGGTGGGTATGGCAGTGTGCCCTGAAATGGACTGGTTAGCTCCTGGCTACTGTTCACTGGGGCTAGAACAGGACCCGGCCTGCTGAAACCCTGAAGAGAACAAAATGTGTTAAGAAAAAAACAGGATTAAAAGGTTCATATGGACTGGCCTGCCTGCCATGCACTTTCTGTGATACTCAGTGAAAAGACTTAGTTTTTGCCGTTTATCTTGTTAAAAACTGACTGATAAAAGCCAAATGAAAATGAGATAGTTATTTTTAAAAGGAGTTTAGATGACCTTAAAATGCATCTGACAGATTAACGCACATTTTAGGTATAACATCTTTCAGTATAATATTATCAGTTAATCTAAAAACGGGCTCTGGTTTTGAAGCACGACGCTTCACATCTTCAAAGCTAGGATTGTGCCGACGTGGCCCATTGGTTCAAGCAGGCGGAGAACAGGAAAGAACATGTTGTTTTATTTATTTATTTATTTTTCTTTTCTTTTCTTTCCTAAGAGGCATTAGGACCCAGAATGAGGGCGTGAATAGTTATAACGGGGGGCCTGGAGGAGGTCCTAAAAGCTGCCTTTGTGGAAAGTTCACAGTTCCTCATTTAAATAATCTTTTCCCAACTTCCAGAATTTTCTCTTGTTGGGTATATAGGAGAGGAGAGGCCGACACAATTGATTCGTCGAAACGTCGAGGAGAGGAAGAAAGCACAAGGACGAGCAACTGAGGTGAGCTTGCGATTGGCGAAAACTTTCTTCAATTCTAGGAGAGACGCCTAGCTGCTTGTCTAGGATGCGATATGTTCCGTTGTTTTGTGTAACGCTGCAAAATTTGCATTTTACTTTTCAGTACGTAGTTGTGTTTTATCATAAGAATACAAAAAGATTTGCGTTGATTAAATCTGCAAGATTAAAGTATCTGCGGTCTATTGGAAGCTGTTGTGCAAGGGTATGGGCACATTTTCTTCGTAGGGTTCAGAAATGTATTCAAGGAATATCTGGTATTTTCCAGATAAACTTTACATGTGCTATCAGTAGGCCTAACAGTTTAAAAACGACTAAAAAATTAAAACTGCACATAACCATCCTCAGAAATTTAAAAACGTCGAGTGCTCCAATCACGAATAGTCTTTTTTTTTTTTTAAATGCCGCACAAAGATAAAGAGACATAAAAAGAAACTTAAAATCTACGTATTAAAAGTTTTTTTTTTTTTGTCGTGCACGAATGAACAATCTCAACTTATTTTCAGTAGCTGTGAATCACGGCAAAAAACTCCTGGCAACAGTGTCCGCTGTGTTAAGTAAAACCGAGGTTTCTCCCACTTTTTAAATCCCGATATAACTCGAATTCTTAATTTTACATTTTGCCTGAAAGCGTTTAGATTAAAAGTACCCCTCTTCTTAAATGCTTAAAGTGGACCTGTTGATGCGCTGTATTCCGATACTTAAAAAGAGTCTCTTATAATAATAATAGTGGTAATTACTTTTATTATTGTATCCGAACATAGGTATTTATGATTAGATTGCATTGCATTTTAATGTCTTATGAGAGAAGGCTGCATTGAGTTTTTGATCAGTAAAGTTGGTCTTTTTTGCATGAGTGAATCGGTACCACTTAGAGTGCATATCTTTCTTGAATCTTCAATATGTTATTGATCGTTTAATTTCTCTCTTTGTGTAACGCAGCCGTATCTTATACAGGCAGAACTATAGCGAGGGACCCAAAATGCAATGTGACGTGGCACGCATAGGCTGTTAAGGAAAAAGGTTATATATATATATATATATATATATATATATATATATATATATATATATATATATATATATAATATATAGAGAGAGAGAGAGAGAGGGCGCTCTTGCTTCCATTAGTACGGATTGAATCTGTATATCGAGTTTTTAGCATTGTTATCTTCCAGCCTTAAGGACACGAACCCAGTTACGAATAATGTCAAAACCTGTTGCACAAAAGAAAGCGATGTCGATGAGTGTGGGTGTGTACTTGAAGAACACACGATGAACGGTTCCTTCTTTGTGTTGCCAGGATGAGCACTTGCTCCCCCTTACCCAATAATGAAAAATATGTTAACAGAATAATTTGATAGTTAAACTTTTTTTATTTTACCCAATTTCTGTAAGATCAAATTGTTTTTGAATATACGCCTGTTTGGAAGGAAGCACGAACGCGACACCGCTATTAATAGATGTACGGTATCATCAGTCATTTAAAGAATACAATCGAAACGAATTTTATTGATGAACGATAAAGGCGTGGGTTGAACCATTTTAACTGCATATGACATTGCAGTATTTTTGCCGGGACTATGCACTGAGAAAGCAATAGTTTAAAAAAAAAGTGCAAGCCATACTTTTAAGTGTGCTCAGTTTAATACAAAAATCTTGAACCACTTAAAACATTAATTTTTGTACTGCACTCAGCTTGTATTCCCCTTCCTTTTTGTATTTACAATAACTCTGGTCATCTTTAAACATTATTCTAAATCAAAGATAATTTACATTTTACAGTGAGGATATGAATCAAATATATAAACAATAGACAGGAAGTGGCTGAGCAGTGTTAGGGCCAGCTGTGTCAAGGTATTCTGTATTTCTCAAATATGGCTATTGGTTACTCTACAGAACTTGCTTTCATTGCTCCATTTACATAAGTTATCATACTTACTGTATGAGGCTTTAACTTCAAAAGTAATTGTTAGGGTAAAGTCTAATCTGTCCCTCATAAGTAAGAATAAATCAGACTATTTCTAAAAATGTATTTTGGCAAGTATATATTTTATGCAAAGCATGATGATATCTTGAATTTAACCTTGTGTTCCACAGTTTTTGCATGTTACTAACTGTGTTTTGTTAATTGGTCTAATCTTGCCTATCAAACGTTTCCCCACTTCTTGTCTGCAGTGACTGTTTGGGTAGCTGCTGTTTTTAATCTGTCTTTTTAAGACATTCTGCAACTGCTGATATGTGCAGTAAATCCTTTAGCCTCAGGCATTATATAACATTTGTAAAACCCTCTGTAAAGCAGTTAGCACTGGATGTATGGCTGTAAAACTGTGGAGGTAGCGGGTGTATAATTGCCATATAGTCTAAGCTTTGTAAACACAGCAAGTTCTTTTGGTGGTTTTCTTTGTTGACTAGATTATTGTGCTTATGTATGAGCTATAGAGTGAACTAAAGTGGTGTTCACATAAACAATATTTATTATAATTGATAGTTTTCTTCCGTTTTTTAAGTTTACTCAATTACTTATGTTCTGTAACCATACTGCAATATAGTGCTTCAGGCATATTGTTTTATTAAAGTAAACCTAAAATAAATTGCATGCAAGGACAAATGTACAGACTAACCAAGATAACATTTATTTGAATATTTCACTATAAGATATAATAAAACAATGTATATAAATACAAAATACAAGTCTTGTAAGTAGTTATACTCAAGTCTTTAGTACTTTTCTAAAAGTATATTTAAACCTAAGCATTTATTACTATTTCTATTAGTTTTACAATACAAGTAAATTTCTCCTTTCTTTCTACTTTTCTTTCTACATTACCAGGACTTCACAGTGACATACAGTCATAAAGAGCATGTGGGCGATTAAGATTGCAGCCATTGGCCTTTGTGTGGCTTTGGCAACTGCAGAAGATAAAAAGTTGAGCAGTCATGCCGCCACTCTGGCTGATCATAGCTCAAACTTAGCTTTCAGCCTTTACCATAACATGGCTAAAGAGAAGAATATAGAGAACATCTTGTTCTCACCTGTGGTGGTTGCCTCCTCACTTGGACTAGTGCACCTTGGCGGTCAGTCTAACACAGCATCCCAGGCTAAAAAGGTGCTCTCTGCAGAGAAAGTGAATGATGATCATCTCCATAATGGGCTTTCTGAGCTTCTCACAGAGGTAAGCAACTCTACGGCCCGCAATGTGACATGGAAGATTGGAAACCGACTTTATGGCCCAAGCTCAGTCAACTTTGTGGACAACTTCGTTCAGAGCAGCAAGAAACATTACAACTGTGACCATTCCAAAATCAATTTCAGAGACAAAAGAAGTGCATTGAAGTCTATCAATGAGTGGGCTGCTAAGACCACAGATGGAAAGTTGTCAGAGATTACTAAAGATGTGGAAAACACTGATGGAGCCATGATTGTCAATGCCATGTACTTCAAGCGTAAGTATTTTAATGGTTAAAACAAATAATATGTGTCTAGTACTGTATTTGGTTTGAATTGATATAATATGTAAGTGCTATTTGATTAATAAAAAATAAAAAGCGAGTGTAAAAGAAAAATAAGTAGTTGGGCAGAAGTCTTCAAGAAAAAGGGTACAATATACATTTATGCATATATACAGTATGTAGCCTGACAGGACAAATCTGTTGGACACTCAACTCTAAATCCATGGTCAGCTTCTTGGAGAGGTGGTCCTGTAGAAACTGGGATCAGGGCATTGTGTTAGCAGAGGGTGTAGAAAAGAAATGTTGGTTTTGGTTGTTTAAGCCTTAGTAATTCAGAATAATAATAATAATAATAATTCTATATCTTCCTGCTTTCTTTTTATTACAGCTCATTGGCATGAGCGATTTCACCACAAAATGGTGGACAACCGTGGCTTTATGGTATCACGCTCCTTTACAGTATCAGTTCCAATGATGCATCGCACAGGTACTAAAGGGTTTAAAGTTAGCAGTATAATCAGAAAATTTACCAGATAATGATATTATAAGGTGGTTTAAGTGATATTTAATATACCGGTATGAGAATCTTAAAAAATACATAGTTTTCTCTAAACAAATTACTTAATTAAATTAACACATCAGCACATCACTCATATCAGCCATTTTTATTACTTTTTTTTTTTAAAGGTAAAATAACTTGTTACCTTAATGGGAGGCTGTAGATGGAACTTTATTCGTCCCTAGGGGGAAATTTGACTTTTTACAGAACCTCTTTAAATAAATATATAAATAAATGGATAACATAGCTTCCTGAGGGGGAGAATTTATCCTAATCTTATCTACAGAATAACTAAAATAACACTGCATTCAATTCAGAATGAATACATTTTCAAAAATTTCACATGAGCAATGATAAGTACTGCTCTTAACCACAAACACAGTTTTATGATATTTCAGGTTTATTATACTGTTTCTGAAATTTGATTTAAGATTAGTAACTTGAGGAAAACTTTGTTGAATACAGTTTAATTAAATATTTGTTTATTTTCAGGAATTTATGGTTTCTATGAGGATACAGAAAACCAGTTGTATGTTTTCAAAATGGACCTTGCGCACAAGATGTCCAGTATGATTTTCCTAATGCCATATCATGTGGAACCGCTGGACAGACTGGAGAAACTTCTCACAAGGAAACAGGTTGACATTTGGCTGAGCAAACTGGAGGAGAAAGCTGTTGCTGTGTCCCTACCCAAAGTGGAACTTGATGTCAGCCATGACTTAAAGGTATATCTTTACTTTTTTGCAGATTTTTATGTAAACTAGAAGTTCTTAAGGTTATAAACAATTGAGTCTTCTGGTAATTAAGTACTGTTTATTTCAAGCATTTTCTGGGGTGGCGCAGTGGTAGTGCTGCTGCCTCGCAGTTAGGAGGACCTGGGTTCACTTACTGGGTCCTCCCTGCATGGAGTATGCATGTTCTCCCTGTGTTTGCATGGGTTTCCTCCGGGTGCTTGGGTCTCCTCCCACAGTCCAAAAACATGCAGGTGAGGTGCATTGCTGATCCTAAATTGTCCCTAGTGTGTGCCCTACAGTGGACTGGTGCCCTGCCTGGGGTTTGTTTCCTGCCTTGCACCCTGTGTTGGCTGGGATTGGCCCCTGCAGACCTGTAGTTAGGATATAGCAGGATGGATGGAAATATTTTCTGTGTTATTGTTTGTAAATGATCTAGTATTATGTAATTTATGTATAATATGTCTATTTTATCCTTTTGACAGAAACATCTTGCCGAACTGGGCATGTCAGAAGCTGTTGACAAATCAAAGGCAGATTTTTCAAAGATTTCTGGAAAGAAAGACCTTTATTTGACCAACGTGTTTCATGCTTCTGCACTAGAATGGGACACTGAAGGCAATGAATATGATGCCGGAATTTATGGCACAGAGAAGCTGAGAAATCCAAAGCTTTTTTATGCAGATCACCCATTCATTTTCCTTGTTAAAGACAATAAATCAAACTCAATTCTTTACATAGGTCGACTTCAAAGACCCAAAGGAGATAAAATGAGGGATGAATTATAGGTTATATACTTTTTGTGTGTTTGAAAACTATGTTGTAAGCAGTGTTGGAACAGAACATTACATTTTGTTAGATGAAAATGCAACATGTATGTTACCTCATGTGCTCAGTCACAACCTGTGGATTTTAAATAGTCACGTTTTAAAATCTGCCTGCAGTATGATTTTAGGGCTAATTTCTATGCAAAGTATCACAATTACAAGTTCTGCAGTGTAGGCGGTGAATTACAGAAACCTCCTGACAGACAGCGTGCTTATATTAAGTATGGTGTGGTTTTTTTTTTTTAAACCAATTGCCACTTATTGCCTTAAATTAAATCCACAATACTGTTTTGTTCAGGGGTCTTTATATGTCTTTAAGCTTCCATTTACGCACAAATGTGAAATGTTATTTTTCAACTGTTGAATAAATGTGTGCTGTGGTTTCATTCCAAAGAGCTTTTATGTTTTTACATTTGTATGTTTCATCTGCACTGAAAATTGCTCTTGTGCACTAGGGTGGACCTCTGGATAAGACAGTAAATGTGGATCAGGTGAACCTAATTTAAATTCTTCACACGCAATTGGATTACATTAAGACATGTTGCAGAAGATGATGTTACAAACATCAATTATAATGGTGTGTTATTATGGCTTTTTTTATTAATAAATTTTTTTTAATTCTTCAGTGGTTTGGTTGCATCTGTTTACTTAAGAATAATTCTCCCTAGGGACCTGTATTTTTCTTTTAACTTTGATTAAAAATTAAAATCTATAGGAAGTTTGCACATTTTCCATATTTCCATGATTATATCATACTTTTAAGCTAGTTTCCTCCCACACCCTAAAACATTACATACAGTATATGGTTTATTGCTGTTTAATAGCAGTGTACTTTACATAAATGCTCTTTCTTTGTGATTAGAATAATTGTATGAAGTTTCTGTGTAAGATGCAGTAAAGACCAATGCATCAACCAATAAAGTTCCACTGAAACTGAATGGACAAACTTGACATACATTTTAACTGAATTACAAAAGATACTATCTATCAAAACATAATGTTTATATAGCAAACCAAACAAGGCACATTCCTGCAATGCGCAAATTGCTATTTCTCAAAAAAGCAGATGTATTGCAGTGACACTTGGATAACATTCATCTTTACTAATGAACCAAAGATAATTGCTTCAGACAGCTTCAGCTTGACTTTTGAATCACTGAAGTTGACATAGTTCTTAATATACCCAGTATCAGTACATTCTATGTGATATGTAGTTTCTTTAAAAAAATTCCAGAGGCAAATCATTTTGGCTTGAACAAGCCATGATTAGTAAAGTTAAAACCAACTCCTAATGAAATGTCACTTAATGTCAAAATTATTGCAGTTTATTTACTTTCATAAAAACTCAGTTCTGAGTCTAATTACCACTAAAGTATGAAATGCATCTTATGAAAGGGGCTGTAAAGTAAAATAAGTAGTGCTATTTGATTTCTTCAGCCAAATATAAATACTTTCTATAATAAATCACCACCATGATTTAAAAAAAAATAAAATGGAGAGATGATACTTTAAAATTTACATAATGTCAGGCAATGAATATTCAAAGATATACTGATGGAAGGTGTAGTATCTGAACAGAATATGAATGCACCTACAATGTAAAAGGGAACAATCCTAGAGCTCATGAAAATATTTACATTATACAAATACATATATAAAAAAAAAATACAAAGCTAATTAAAATATCTAGAAAAATAGTGAGGTACACATACAACTATTTATGTAACATAAAAATTACTATATAAATGTACAAATTATAACTTGAAACTATAAATGCCAAAAATATTTATTTTTTTTCTAATGAGATGACAGGTGGTGTCCTGGGGGATCTCCTTCCAGATCTAGACCAGGGCATCATTGAGCTCCTGGACAGTCTGAGATGCAACCTGGTGGCATTTAATGGACCAAAACATGATGTCCGAGAGGAGTTCTATAGGTCAGGCAAGCACAGGGGTCAGTCAATGGCATACTCTTGCCACATGAGATTGGTCATTGTTGTGCACCAGGAGGAACCCAGGACCCCACTGCACCAGCATAGGGTCTGACAATGGATCCAAGGATTTCATCCCGATACCTAATGGCAGTCAAGGTGCCATTGTCTAGCCTGTAGAGGTCTGTGCATCCCTCCATGGATATGCCTCTCCAGACCATCACTGACCCACCACCAAACCGGTCATGCTGAATGATGTTACAGGCAGCACAACGTTCTCCACGGCTTCTCCAGACCCATTCACTTCTGTCACAAGTGCTAAGGTGGACCTGCCAATTCTGGTATTCTATGGCAAAAGCCAGTTGAGCTCCACAGTGCTGGGCAGTGAGCACACAACCCCCTAGAGGATGTTGGGCCCTCAGGCCACCCTCATGAAGTATGTTTCTAATTGTTTGGTAGACATAGACATTCACACCAGTGGCCTGCTGGAGGTCATTTTGTAGGGCTCTGGCAGTGCTCATCCTGTTGTTCCTTGCCAAAAAGAGCAGATACTGGTCCTGCTGATGGGTTAAGGACCTTCTACAGCCCTCTCCAGCTCTTCTAGAGTAGCTGCCTGTCTCCTGGAATCTCCTCCATGCCATCGAGACTGTTCCTATCTGTTCCATTGATTAAAATTACAAATCAAACCATTCAGATGTGACTAAAGTGCACATTGAGACTTTTCAATCATAACATGTAGAAATTGCTACACATTTTCTATATGGTCTCCCCATTTCAGGACACCATTATGTTCAGTATATTAAAGCTGTCATATTTAGTGCTTTACTGTATATATCCCTTGCAGGCAATGACAGCTTTAACTCTGTGATTCATAGACATCACCAGGTATGCTGGAGTATCTTGTCTAGTGATGCTCTGCCAAGCCTCTAATGCAGTCATCTTCAGCTCCAGCTTGTTTTGGGGGTGTGTCCTCTTAGATTTTCTCATCAGCATATGGAAGGCATGCTCAATTGAACATAAATCGGACAACTTGCTTGGCCATTCAAAAATGTAGCATTTTTAAGCTTTGAAAAACTCCTGTGGTGCCTTGCCTAAGTCATAACACCCTCACCATGACTAACAGATAAGGTGTTTGCTTTGGATCTTGGGCAGTTCTTTTTCATCTCCACACTTTTCTCTTTCCATCACACTTACACAGGTTAATCTTTGTCTCATTTGCCTACAAGACCTTTTTCCAGAATTACACTGGCTCCTTTAAGTACTTTTTCCCAAATGTAATGTGGCCAACCTATTTTTATGGCTAACTAGTGGTCTGCATCTTTCAGTGTGGCCTGTTATTTCTGTTCATGAAGTCTTCTGTGGATATCAGTCTCTGACACATGCAAATCTGCCACCCGAAGACAGTTTCAGATCTGTTGAACAGGTATTTGGAGCTTTTCTTTACCACTGTGAGAATTCTTCCATCATCAGCAGTGGAGGTCTTCCTTGGCCTTCCTGTCCCTTTGTGATTACTGAGCTCGCCATTGCATTATTTTGCCATAATGATTTTCAAGACAGTTGAATGAGGTAATCCTAAGATTTTACTGATTTCTGTAATAGCCTTACTTTTGTTTTACAGTCACATTATGGCTTATTTGACTTTCACAGGTACAGCTCTTATTCTCATGCTGAACAATGGCAACTACAGATTACAATGTTAGTCTGTAGGGAGAAGCAAGCCTAGGTAATGAAACAGACCTGAGTAATCACAAGCACTTGCGACACCAATTACCCTAAACATATTGGTACCCTGAAATGGGGCAACCATGTATCGAAAGTGTAATTTCTACATAGTGAAATTGAAATGTATGCAAATACCATTAAATTAAAGTCTGTAATGTGGACTGTCAATGTCTGATTTGTAATTTTAAACAATGGAGCACAGGGGACAATCAAGGATAAATGTGTCTTTGTCCCAAACATTATAGACGGCACTGGAAGAGAGGCCTGGACTTTGGGGGATTGGGACTGGAGGCACTGGGTTTGTGCGTTGAACCTTGTACATATTGCATACTAGCAAAATACCCCGCACTTCGCAGCGGAGAAGTAGTGTGTTAAAGAAGTAATGAAAAGAAAAGGAGTATATATATATATATATATATATATATATATATATATATAGTGAGCAACTGTTGTGTGCCAGAATCGAGGAAGTAATGAATAAGAAAAGGAAACATTTTGAAAATAACATACACATTATGATATGTCAAGTAATTGTTTATATATATCTTTGGTATATAAATATCATTAGTCACCATAGAAATTTAAAGACTAAATTTGACTTACATTCCAACTTTTTACTGTTTATTTAATTTTTTATTTGGCTAGTTGTCACTTCGCTCTTACTTTTTACTGTTCAAAAATCTGAAAATGGAAGGTATGAGTATGGCTTTACCAAAACAATCATTTATGGCGAATAAAGTATCCATTATTCATAAAGCTTCAATTGGTGATCTGTCTTTCTGCATTAACCTCATATTTTTCATTCTTCTCAAACCAAGGGGGTGTGAAATATATGTATGTGTGTATTTATATATATATATATATATATACTGTATATAGAAACAGTTTCACTGACAAATAATGCAAAAGAAAGAGCATGTTTCACCCAACACTCATCAGTACACCCCTCTCAGGAATCAAACCTCGGACGTCAGCGCTAGAAGCAAAGCCTCTTCCGTTGCGCCACAGCGTGTGGTTCATCTATTTGTGGTTCTGTGGTTCGCTTCCCAAGTCCTCCCTGCGTGGAGTTTGCATGTTCTCCCCGTGTCTGCGTGGGTTTCCTCCGGCGCTCCAGTTTCCTGGATGGGTGGGTTGGCACCCTGCCGGGATTGGTTCCTGTGGTGTGTTGGCCTGCCGGGATTGTTCCTGCCCTGTGTTGGCTGTGATTGGCGCCAGCAGACCCCTGTGACCCTGTATTCGGATTCAGCAGGTTGGAAAATGGATGTATATATATATATATATATATATATATATATATATATACATATATATATACATACATACATACATACATACATACATACATAGAGTAGTAGTGTTAAAGAAGTTATGAAAAAGAAAGGGAACATTTTAAAAATAACGTAACATGATTGTCAATATACAGTAATTGTTTTGTGACTGTTATGAATGTTGCTGTCATCAAGGATTTGATTATCATTATTTCTTTCAATCAGGTTCGTATTTGTAGGATGTGTTGTGTTCAAGTTACATTCCGTGTTTGTCAATCGTTGTAAAGATAACAGGTTTCATTTATCAATTAGTTTCTTATTGCATCAATAAACAGCTCGTCTTCCTCTTTATCTGAGACGTGAAACACTGCATGCACAGGTTTTTTTCACACTGCCTTCCTTTAGCTGGACATTGACTTTTTCCACCGTATGCTTTGTTTCCACAGTAGCTGCACTTATGAATATGCTTGTATGCGTCATTCGCTTCATATTTTTTTGCTGCCTTCTCAATTGTGTAATGCGGTTTTTGTTCAGCGCTCTTTGGAGCTGTTGCTTTTTGTCTGCATACTGCATCACGTGAGCGCTCGGTGTACATGCGAAGGTTCTCAGCTGTGCTGGTGCCATCTCGTGTGATGTCCACGGCTTTATTTAATGTTAGTTAACCCGGCACTTAAAAATTTATCTCGCGGTTTCGCTGAGTTTGTGCCAAACACCACCTTGACCATCTCATCTTCGTCTGCATAAGCACAGCCCTTCACCCGTGAATATTTAGCGGCAGTGTTTCTATTGGATTGCCGCTGACGGACGGCCTTATATGGGCAGGCACTCAATTACATGGGAGGCGTGATGATGCAAAACGTAACTCCGCCTCCCACGGCCATCGAGCTGCAGTCTATACAGTATATGTATGAAAATAGGTTCCAATTATGACCATTACGCATAGAATTTCGAAATGAAACCTGCCCAACTTTTGTACGTAAGCTGTAGGGAATGAGTCTGCCAAATTTCAGTCTTCTACCTACACAGGAAGTTGGCGAATTAGTGATGAGTGAGTCAGTGAGTGAGTGAGTGAGTCAGTCAGTCAGTCAGTGAGGGCTTTGCCTTTTATTAGTATAGATAATAAATGTGTGTTGGGTGATGTTACAATGTCCGTCTGTCTGTGTCTGTGGCTCGTCTCACAACATACAATATATATATATATACAATATATATTCCACATTCAGCCCATACACTCCCCAAACAAATTTTTTTTAAATCCCTTCTTTAGTCGATATAAATTGGAAGGCTAACTAGATCACAGCCGGAGTTTTGCAGTAGCTCGCGCGTTTGATCGTGCGTGCGGGATGACCAGTGTGTTAGAAGAAAGGAGATCTCAGACTGGCTGCCCTGTATATCAATCAAGTGGCAAATGCCATAGGGAGGATATATGATAGACTAACGTTTAAAAAAAAAATTTTTGAAATGCAACGCAATCTACCTGCACTACCTTTGCGATCTACCGGTCGATCGCGATTGACGTATTGGGCACCCCTGATGTATATGTTCACAGGACACAAAGGTACTCATGATTTCAAAAAGATTTGAAAGAGATGAATCAAAAACCCAGACAGAGAGTGAGAACAGGTGAGCACTGCCAGAATATATGGATACAAATGACAAAGGTGATCAGGGTTAAGTCCAATAAAATGGCTTTTTCTAGAGGTAGGGTATGCATAATAAATACATTCAATCTATGCTGTTGATCTGGATTGCAAAAACAGTTTTACATATTAGTGAAAATGGTTTCCCAGCAAAGCAATGAGGCTGGAGTGAGGTATGACGTTCAGACTGAAGTAATGGGGAGTTATTTATGACACAGAAAGGCATATAAAGCAAAAACAAGTTTGCTAAAAGGTGGGAGGGAGGAAAAGAAGCTATCCGATGTGTGCACAGGGAGAGATAAGGGGAGACACCAGAGTAACCCCACATGTTAAGTACTGAGCTGAAGACAGAAAAATAAGGAGTAAAGAGATAGAGAGTATTGTAAGGAAGTCCTGGAAGCCAGAGAAAGAAAGCAAGTCCCCCAGTGACCCAAGCAGCCGAGACATCCAAACTGGAAACCAAGATAGGACAGTCATTGTTCTGAAGGGCACTATAATAAAATATATGCATAAGTGAAAGCCACTATGGTGCAAAATTTTTCCACCTGGTGCCAAATCTGGACAATTTTAAATTACCTTATATTATTTTGTATATAGCTAAAAGTAATATGGCTATTGTCAAGTTTAAATATATCCAGAATTACTGTGCAAATAAAATGCTCGGAAAAGTCATACCAACAAGTCAGAATTAAAGAACAATAAAATGTATAGGGAAGAAAAATTGATGGAATGATATTAAGTAATCAGTGACTTTGGCAACATCACTTATTTAAAAGACATTTTATTAAGGATCCTAATTTATGTCCATAACTTCTCTGTTGTTAGGAATTCCCAGACTGCTCACAAGTGCATACATGGGCCATTAATTTTAAGAAAAAGAATAATAAAAACTATCTCTGAAAAAAATGGACTATTTTAGGCGACCTACTAATGTGATAGGTGTCTTCATAGCTGTTAAGATGCTCATATTTCATTCAAGAAGTATGCCTCTGCCAAATTATGGTTCTGTGACCGGCACAGATGAATGGCATAGAAGATCAGATCTGAATTACTTATGTCTCAGGGGATTCACAGTGATTTCAGACAATGTTCAGCCTCATAAACTTTGAAGAGAACAGCTAAGACAGTGCACATCCAGCATTTAGAGACTCGAGAGAGGCATAAACCTGAGGTTTTGAAAAAGAAGGTGTAGCTTCTACAAATTGGATCAGAGTCCACTTACAGTACTGCTCAACTCCTGCTCATAGGTACTGTATCTGACTGTGCCCAATAGTATAGGCCAAAGTCCATCTTCAGGGTTAAAATTTGTAAGTTGAATGTAGTTCCAGATGCCTCCTGGTCTGGCAAACTTCATACAAAAATATCAGCTCATACCTGTATCTGATTAACAATGCTGATAAACATACTAAAGTTAGCAAAACAAATATTGGCTAGAGCTAGGGCTGCAAAAGAACCTTAGTTCATTAAGTCACTCAAGTAAATGGTTCTCTAGAATGCAGGGGCAGCTGACTTCTTGTTTATTGCATCTCTATCAGATCTGTTCTTTTGGCATAGGAGGCTTTATGTGCCACAGAAGTACAGCAAAAGGGAAATGTTTACCTTGTCATAGAACCGAGAGTGTTCAAAATTTAGTAATATTGTATGTCATTAGTGGAAGTTTTAGTGCATATGTGTTTATTGGACTGCAATCAGGCCTCTGGGAAATATCCTCAAATATGAATAACATAAAAAAAGTATGGTGGATCAGCACCCCTTTCACTAGTGTCAACCATGAAATAATAAAATTATGCATAATAATTATGCATACTAATAAGTAAATTAGGAGTTCATATTATTGAAATTTAAATCTTACATTGCAAGATACGCTTATAAATTACTTTTGTCTATGGATATAACATAACATAACCTATCATAATATTCTCAAACCTATTCAGTCCAATGCAGGGTCACAAGGTACTGGAGTATCTATAAAGTGACCTTAGAGACTGCAAAGTTGTGTATGTTCAATGCTGTCATGCTTTACGACAGGTGTAATGAGATGCTAACAGCCTGGATGTAAGAATTGGTATCAGCTGCAGCCCACTGTTTTAATTTTAATAATGTGTAAGTGCTGGGTTGATGTGCTGGTGGTCAAAGATACAAACACAGGATTCAATGGATGTTTTTTTGAATTTGCTTTATTATATTCGTACTCTCACTATCCAAATTATATCAGCACTAGCCCTGTCCTTCCTTTTTCTTTCATTCCATTTGCACATAACCCAATTGTAACACAGAAAATGTCTCTGTGAAAGAAAGGTGAGCTGCTACCTTGAACACAGACTGTTTGAAACTTTAAAAGAACATGAATATGTAATTACTGACACCTTAAATTATTTGAATCTAACAATTTTTCTGTAAAATATTGTACTAAATGCTTTGCTGCATTTCATCATGAAAACATTATAATCTCAATGTAAATCTTAGTATTCCAAATGTTCAAAAAACTGTCATAATTTGAATGAAATGTATTATGTGTGGTGATTTCTGTCCATTGCTTTTTTCAAGTGCAAGGGGAAGCCTGTTTAAGATGCTTATAGCTATTAATGACTAGATTGACAAGAACATAGATTATAAAGGATTTAACATGCTACTTTAGGCATGATGTTGTTTGAGAAAACTCTTAATGTCTAACTTATGATGGAGTTTACAATGTTCTTAGTGTGAACATTGCTCCTGTGAAACATACTCCTGTACACTCATAGTTTGTTTTTATTTCAGTTAAACCTTTAATTAAATGACAGTTTCAAAGAAAGTTTTCATTCAGATTTCTTGATTCCTATTCAGATTTTTTTATTTAAAAAGGAGACACCAATTTGAGTATGTAAGTTGTGTTTTATGACATCATTTATTAACACAAGTGTTTAAGCTACTCTTACATTTTGTTTAAAGTATCATATTTTACTATTTATTCTATCCATTCACATATTTTGCTTTAAATATCATATTTTATCATTGTGAAGTCAAGTAAAATGACATCTTTTATTGGCAAACTTTAAAGATTACAAGATTACATTGGTGTACCCTACCTGGAGAGGCATTCCATACACAGGTGGAATCCCGATGTAAAGAAATTCATGGGGCCATTAAAATATTTCTTTATAACATGAATTTTGTTATAAAGAATAAGAGGAAAATACATATACTATTGTGATTGGTGTTGCTGGTGATAGGCCTTCTCTAACAAGAACGGCACAAGGACAGCTCCAGAACCAAGGACAAAGTAATTGGCTGTCCTCTGCAGGAACAGGCTTACCGTGTAATGTGCTTGTCGCATGATGTTTAGAACATTTAACATCCAACCTGGACTCACCTTTAAGTCTCTCGTAAAACTAACTCTGTTACCCAAGCTTGACAATACCTGTATAAAAAAATAAGACTTTACACACACACACACACATACATACACACATATATATATATATATATATATATATCTATACACACAAAATATACTGTGTAAGGCCAGTACTAAAAGTGTCAGAGAGCTGGCTGAATATTGTCTATCATATGAAAATGCCATTAACAGACATTTGGACATAAACCCAGCATATACAAACTTAATAAGAACATATTTATAATAAATAAAACTTTACGATCAATACTCCTCCCAATCCCCACCTCATTACCCAACCCCACCTAATTTTGTTATATATTGCCTTTGATTCTTGTATGTCTAAGCATTATCCTCTGGTGAAGGCTCCTGGCAGGGGCTGAAAGCTCAGGAATAAAAACTACTTTATGACACGTGATTCAATTTCTCCCTTTGAGGATCTCCAGCTGCAAATATGTAAACCGTATCACAGACCTTCGCTTCCATATATATATATATATATATATAAACTGCTCAAAAAAATTAAAGGAACACTTTGAAAACACATCAGATCTCAATGGGAAAAAGAAATCCTCCTGGATATCTATACTAAAATAGACTGGGTAACGTGTTAGGAACGAAAGGATGCCACATCGTTTGATGGAAATGAAAATTATCAACCTACAGAGCCCTGAATTCAAAGACGCCCCAAAAATCAGAGTGAAAAATTATGTGGCAGGCTAGTCCATTTTGCCAAAATTTAATTGCAGCAACTCAAAATTGTACGCAGCACTTTGTATGGCCCCTGTGTTCTTGTATACATGCCTGACAACATCGGTGCATGCTTCTAATAGAGATGACAGATGGTGTTGTGGGGATCACCTCCCAGATCTGGACCAGGGCATCACTGAGCTCCTGGACAGTCTGAGGTGCAACCTGGTGGCATTGGATGGACCAAAACATAATGTCCCAGAGGTGTTCTATTGGATTTAGGTCAGGAAAGTGTGGTGGCCAGTCAATGGTATCAATTCCTTCATCCTCCAGGAACTGCCTGCATACTCTCACCACATGAGGCCAGGAATTGTCGTGCACCAGGAGCCACTGTACCAGCATAGGGTCTGACAATGGGTCCAGGGATTATGGCAGCCAAGGTGCCTTTGTCAAGCTTGTAGCGGTCTGTGTGACCCTCCATGGATATGCCTCCCCAGACAATCATTAACCCACCACCAAACTGCTCATGCTGAATGATGTTACAGGCAGCATAATGTTCTCCATGGCTTCTCCAGACTCTTTCACTTCTGCGTGCTCAGGGTGAACCTGCTCTCATCTGTAAAAGCACAGGGCACCAGTGGTGCATCTGCCAATTCTGGTATTCTATGGCGAATGCCAATCGAGCTGCATGCTGCTGGGCAGTGAGCTCAGGGCCCATTAGAGGAGATGGGGCCCTTGGGTCACCCTCATGAAGTCTTTCTGGTTGTTTGGTCAGAGACATTCACACCAGTGGCCTGCTGGAGGTCATTTTGTAGGGCTCTGGCAGTGCTCATCCTGTTCCTCCTTGCCCAAAGGAGCAGATACTGGTCCTGCTGATGGGTTATGGACCTTCTATGGCCCTCTTCAGCTCTCCTAGAGTAACTGCTTGTCTCCTAGAATCTCCTCCATGCCCTTGAGACTGTGCAGGGAGACACAGCAAACCTTCTGGCAATGACACGTATTGATGTGCCATCCTGGAGAAGTTGGACTACCTGTGCAACCTCTGTAGGGTCCAGGTATAAGCCTCATGCTACCAGTAGTGACACTGACTGTAGCCAAATGCAAAACTAGTGAAGAAACAGTCAGAAAAGATAAGGAGGGAAAAATGTCAGTGGCCTCCACCTGTTAAACCATTCCTCTCATCTCATTGTTGCCCCTCTAGTGCATCTGTTGTTAATTTAATTAACACCACAGCAGCTGAAACTGATTAACAACCCCCTCTGCTACTTAACTGACCAGATTAATATCCCATAAGTTTCATTGACTTTATGCTATACTCTGATTAAAAAGTGTTCCTTTAATTCTTTTGAGCAGTATATATACCGTGCATCCGGAAAGTATTCACAGTGCATCACTTTTTCCACATTTTGTTATGTTACAGCCTTATTCCAAAATGGATTAAATCCATTTTTTTCCTCAGAATTCTACACACAACACCCCATAATGACAACGTCCCTTTATCCTGACTAGTCTCCCAGTTTCTGCCACTGAAAAACATCCCCACAGCATGATGCTGCCACCACCATGCTTCACTATATGGATGGTATTGGCCTGATGATGGCGGTGCCTGGTTTCCTCCAAATATGGCGCCTGGCATTCACACCAAAGAGTTCAATATTTGTCTCATCAGACCAGAGAATTTTGTTTATCATGGTCTGAGAGTCCTTTAGGTGCCTTTTGGCAAACTCCAGGCAAGCTGCCATGTGCCTTTTACTAAGGAGTGACTTCCATCTGGCCACTCTGCCATACAGGCCTGATTGGTGGATTGCTGCAGAGATGGTTGTCCTTCTGGAAGATTCTCTTCTCTCCACAGAGGACCTCTGGAGATCTGACAGAGTGACCATCGGGTTCTTCCCCAATTGTTCAGTTTAGGTGGCTGGCCAGCTCTAGGAAGAATCCTGGTGGTTTCAAACTTCTTCCACTTACGGTTGATGGAGGCCACTGTGCTCATTGGGATATTCAAAGCAGCAGGAATTTTTCGGTAACCTTCTCCAGATTTGTGCCTCGAGACAATCCTGTCTCGGAAGTCTACAGACAGTTCCTTTGACTTCATGCTTGGTTTGTGCTCTGACATGAACTGTCAACTGTGGGACCTTATATAGACAGGTGTGTGACTTTCCAAATCATGTCCAATCAACTGAATCTACCACAGGTGGACTCCAATTAAGCTGCAGAAACATCTCAAGGAAACAGGATGCACCTGGGCTCAATTTTGAGCTCCATGGCAAAGGCTGTGAATACTTATGTACATGTGCTTTCTCAGTTTTTTAATTTTTTAATAAATTTGCAAAAATCTCAAGTAATCCATTTTGGAATAAGGCTGTAACATAAAAAAATGTGGAAAAAGTGATGTGCTGTTAATACTTTCTGGATGCACTGTGTATATATATATATATATATATATATATATATATATATATATATATACACATACACACACAGGTATATATATATATATATATATATAAAATATACACACAGGGAGTCAAAATTATGTTAGCAATTGAATGGCAGAAACAATTTATTCACAAAACATATGTTGTGCATATAAATTGTCCAGAAAAAGTATATATAAGTATATACATAGCAGTACCATTAGTGTTAAGATAATTTTGATTCACCCTGTGTATATATAAATATATATATGAGAAAAATACTTATAAATAACTTTAAATGGTTTGACTGCATAAGCACCCATAACATTTATAATAAGAGTTGTAAAGAAAACGAAAGGGTTTTCTTTTTGTTTCTCTTGCAATATATTCTTTTTTGTTATGACAATTCATGACCTGTTTGATTTTATCAGAGAAAGTTGCAAACTAGTTGGAGTGAGTCATTGGGCATATCACATTATATGAGAAACCTCACGGGAGTGCATGGTTGACTGCTTTCCTACTCTCTAAATTATGTAAATGAAGGCTACAACTGAAAAAATGGTTAAATTGTTATTTAACCAGACCGGATCTATACTGCTTAGGTTGAGAGGGCAATAAGAAATTCTGAATGGGCACATTTTCACACACTTGACTTTACAACAGTGCAGTATCTTGTTAACAAAGAGTGGAGCACATAGATAAAATTATTTTTAATGTTTTACTTTAATATTTTAACTCTGCATTATGCTTTCATAGTCATCTCTCTGATCAGTAAAGATGTAGTATTATTATTATTGTTACTATTATTTGCGATTTCTCTAAGGTGTTTTAGATAGATAGATAGATAGATAGATAGATAGATAAGATAGATAGATAGATAGATAGATAGATAGATAGATAGATAGATAGATAGATAGATAGATAGATAGATAGATAGATAGATAGATAGATACTGATAATCAAACATGAATTTTGACTTATCTACTGGCACTTTTGGGACACAAACTCATGAGCTGATAAGAACATAGCATATAACATGAACAGTAATATAGTCGAGGGATTCTTCCCAAAGAGAAAAAAAACATTAAAATTTACCAAACCATAAACAAACTGGCTTTTCAAATAAAGGTGGATACTTTTTTATTTCATAGGTAAAAACGTAAAAAAGAAAGCTGCTAATGATCCTGATGCAACCTCTAACTAGTCACTTAAAAGCATCAGTCTTCTGTTTTTTGGCAAAAGTTCTAACTAACTCTTCCATGTCCATGCCTTTTGTTATTCATTTTTCATGAGCCAAAAATCACCAAATTCTTTTTCCTGTCATGAAGCATGGACGGAAAGAGGTCAGGACATGTGACAGTGTAGAGAATAAACTCTCACATGCAGCTGAGGAAACACCCATCACATGTTTAGAAAATGCTACCTTATAGACCTGTACATGTTGGCACACAGTTGAAAGGCTTACATAATTGTCAGGGGAGAATTTCTTCAGCAGCATGGCTTTTGCTAGTGGAATTTCATATTGCAGACTATTGGTTGAATCATCAATATGAGTGAAGAGTGGGGCAACGAGTGTCATCCATCCATCCATCCATCCATCCATTCACTTCAATTTATCCGCGATCGGGTCATGAGGGCAGCAGCTTGAGCAGAGATGCCTAGACTTCCCTCTCCCCGGCCACTTCTTCTAACTCTTCCGGGGGAATCCCAAGGCGTTCCCAGGCCAGCCAGGAGACATAGTCCCTCCAGGTTGTCCTGAATTTTCCCCAGGGCCTCTTCCCGGTTGGACGTGCCCGGAATGCCTCACCAGGGAGCCATCCAGGAGGCATCCTGATCAGATGTCTGAGCCACCTCATCTGACTCCTCTCGATGCGGAGGAGCAGTGGCTCTACTCTGAGCCCCTCCAGGATGACAGAGCTTGTCATCCTATCTTTAAGGGAAAGCCTAGACACCCTGCGGAGGAAACTCATTTCAGCCACTTGTATTTGTGATCTTGTTCTTTTGGTCACTACCCTTTGCTCATGACCACAGGTGAGGGCAAGAACACAGATCGACTGGCAAATTGAGAGCTTTGCCTTACGGCTCAGCTCCTTTTTCACCACGACAGACCGATAAAGAGCCCACATCATTGCAGACGCCGCACCGATCCGCCTGTCTATCTCATGCTCCATTCTTCGCCCACTCGTAAACAAGACCTCGAGATACTTGAACTCCTCCACTTGGGGCAGGATCTCACTCCCAACCCTGAGAGGGCACTCCACCCTTTTTCGGCTGAGGACCATAGTCTCGGATTTGGAAGTACTGATTCCCATCCCAGCCGCTTCACACTCAGCTGCGAACTGATCCAGAGAGAGCTGAAGATCATGGCCTGATGAAGCAAACAGGACAATATCTTCTGCAAAAAGCAGTGACCCAATCCTGAGTCAACCAAACCGGACCCCCTCAACACCCTGGCTGTGCCTAGAAATTCTGTCCATAAAAGTTATGAACAGAATCGGTGACAAAGGGCAGCCCTGGCGGAGTCCAACTTTAACTGGAAACGGGTTCGACTTACTGCCGGCAATGCAGACCAAGCTCTGGCACCAGTTGTACAGGGACCGAACAGTCATTATCAGGGGGTCCGGTACCCCATACTCCCGGAGAACCCCCCACACAATTCCCCAAAGGGACATGGCTGAATGCCTTTTCCAAGTCCACAAAACACATATAGACTGGTAGGGCAAACTCCCATGCACCCTCCAGGACCCTGCTAAGGGTGTAGAGCTGGTCCACTGTTCTGCGACCAGGACGAAAACCACACTGTTCCTCCTGAATCCGAGGTTCGACTATCCAACGGACCCTCCACTACAGGACCCCCAAATAGACTTTTCCAGGGATGCCGAGGAGCGTGATCCCTCTGTAGTTAGAACACACCCTCCAGTCCCCCTTCTTAAAGAGGGGGACCACCATCCCGGTCTGCCAATCCAGAGGCACTGTCCCGATGTCCATGTGATGTTGCAGAGACGTGTCAGCCAAGACAGTTGTACAACATCCAGAGCCTTGAGGAACTCCGGGCGTATTTCCTCCACCCCCGGGGCCCTGCCACCAAGGAGTTTTTTGACCACCTCGGTGACCTCAGTCCCAGAGATGGGGGAGCCCATCTCCGAGTCCCCAGGCTCTGCTTCCTCATTGGATGGCATGTTAGTGGGATTGAAGAGGTCTTCGAAGTACTCCCCCCACCGACCCACAATGTCCCGAGTCGAGGTCAGCAGCGCACCATCCCACCATATACAGTGTTGACACTGCACTGCTTCCCTCTCCTGAGATGCCGGATGGTGGATCAGAATCTCATCGAAGCAGTCTGAAAGTCGTTCTCCATGGCCTCCCCGAACTACTCCCATGCCCGAGTTTTTGTCTCAGCAACCACTGAAGCTGCATTCCGCTTGGCCTGCTGGTACCTATTAGCTGCCTCCAGAGTCCCACAGGAAAAAAGGTTCCCGAAGGATTCCTTCTTCAGCTTGACGGCATCCCTCACCGCCGGTGTCCACCAATGAGTTCGGGGATTGCCGCCACGACAGACACCGACCACCTTACGGCCACAGCTCCGGTCAGCCGCCTCAACAGTAGAGGCAGGGAACATGGCCCATTCAGACTCAATGTCCCCCACCTCCCTTGGGATGTGGTCGAAGTTCTGCCGGAGGTGGGAGTTGAAGCTACTTCTGACAGGGGACTCTGCCAGATGTTCCCTGCAGACCCTTACAACATGTTTGGGCCTACCAGGCCTGACCGGCATCCTCCTCCACCACTGAAGCCTACTCACCACCAGGTGGTGATCAGTTGACAGCTCCACCCCTCTCTTCACCCAAGTGTCCAAGACATGTGGCTGCAAGTCCGACGACATGACCACAAAGTCAAGGGTATCCTGGTGCCAAATGCACATATGAACAACCCTATGCTTGAACATGGTGTTCGTTATGAACAATCCATGACAAGCACAGAAGTACAATAACAAAACACCGCTCGGGTTCAGATCGGGGGGGCCATTCCTCCCAATCACGCCTTCCAGGTGTCATTGAAGTCTCCCAGCAAAACGAGGAAGTCCCCAGAAGGTATGCCCTCTAGCACCCCCTCCAGGGATTCCAAAAAGGGTGCGTACTCCAAACTGCTGTTTGGCGCATACGCACAAACAACAGTTAGGACTCGTCCTCCCAACCGAACGCGGAGGGAGGCTACCCTCTCGTCCACAGGGGTAAACCCCAATGAACAGGCTCCAAGTTGGAAGGCAATAAGTATACCCACACCTGCTCGGTGCCTCTCACCGGGGGCAACTCCAGAGTGGTAGAGAGTCCAGCCCCTCTCAAGGAGATTGGTTCCAGAGTCCAAGCTGTGTGTCAAGGTGAGCCCGACTATATCTAGCCAGAACCTCTCAACCTCACGCACTAGCTTAGGCTCCTTCCCCTTCAGAGAGGTGACATTCCACGTCCCAAGAGCCAGCTTCTGTAGCCGAGGATCCGACTGCCAAGGTCCCCGCCTTCGGCCACCACCCAAGTCACACTGCACCTGACCTCCTTGGCCCCTCCCATAGGTGGTTATCCCATGTGAAGGGGCCAAGAGTGTAAAATCTAGAAAAGAATTTGATTGAGGAAGAAGTCAATTTAAAGCTCTCATCAGGTCAAGATTTTTCTTAGAAAATCAATTTTCCTTTTCTTCATTAAGGCTATCCAGAATGTTCAGAAAGGATTTCCTCAGAGATGGGCTGGAAGTGATTAAAGAATCCAAGTCTGACCAAGAGTGGAGAGAACAATGCTGTCTGTAAGCATTTTGGTCATGGTTCTAGTTCTCTTTGTAGTGGGGGTTTTATATCTGTTGATATTTAAAATTTATCCCATGAACCATCTCCTTGGATGTCTTTCAGTGTGATGACCTCACCAGCATGACACACATCTATAGACTGGGCTTACAACAGGGAATTTATGGGCTTCAAGACACTAAGATTTTTTTCAAGGAATTTTCTAACCTCAAAATAATGATGCTTCCTCAACTGTCCAAGAAGCCCTGCTTCCTCTGTGCAAATGGCCATCATAGTCCCACTGTCTTCGGAAACCTCAGACAAAATTTTCAGGATAGCCTCCTGATTGCCAACAAGGCATTGTGTCACAATGCTAAGTGAAGTTCATAGTTATAAGTAGTGCACATATGGAATGTGTCTACCAAGCTTCTGGTGCAACAATGCCTGCAACCCATCCTTTTTCCCAGTCATGACTGATGCCCCATCATAACATTGGCTGATTATATTATCAGGACTGTAACCCTCAGTGGACAGGTGTTAGATTATTTCTGTGGTTATATATTCAGCATTGACTTCAGCTGAGTCAAGTCCAACAAATCAATTAAATGGTCCTTTGGAACAGAGTCACACACAAACCATATCACTGCTGATAAGATTTTCTGTGTTGTTATATCTATGTCGAGTCCCATCACTTTTGATACAGAATCCAGGAATGCCTGCCTTTTCATATTTCTCTTTTACTTTATGCAAAACTAAACTGGCAAAAGTGTCAATAATCTCATTTGGTATGCTTTTTGATGTATACATTGCATTTTGAGGAATGTTTTTTTACTATTTCAGCAAGTTTGAAATCCTTAATTAAGACCGGCAGAGATGTCTTCATTATCACTTGCATGAGACTGCGTGGATTCAATGCACAACAAAAAGAAAGCTGATTTACACAGAGAAACTGCACTACTTCCCCTATGTTTTCATTGATTTTTTTTGACCTGCATTTCTCCTAATAAACACAATATAGTTTCACCAGTTTTTTCTCTGTATTTCATTTCTGCACATTTCTTTGCTGCATTTAAATGGCATTGACTAGATGCGTGCTTTTGGAATCCCCAGCTTTCCAATTAATATATCCTAGCTTAATAAGCACCACATATCCATCAGTCGTGCCAGTAAACAATTTCCGACAGGGGAAACAAAAGTGTGCATCTTGTATTCCAACCACAGTCATGATTGGTACCAGACATTTGACTAAACATGCATTAAGGAAAGACTTTTAATATTGGTTGGGATAATTAGCTTTTATTCAGATCGCTCTGATAATTTTCAGCCAACAGCACTACACTGCTACTTGCACTGTGCTGGTAAGAAATGGGCAGGGAAGGTGTAACATTAGTGCTTGAACTTCTCGCTTGATCTAGAGGCATCAGCCCTGAAGCTTGGATGTTAGAGCTAGCAGCAGAAATACCTTAATTGCTAGTAACAAGCTTTGATTTGGGAGCCAAAAATCACTGCATGGAGTTTATGACATCTTTAAAGAATACCCAGGACTGACTTTAACCAGGTAATTTTCTTTAAAATGAGCATTAATTCAGCTTTTGTAAATGTTTAATTTTAAATACTTTAATATTAGCGTCCTAGTGAGCTAGCAAGCCAACTATAATGTTTAAACTTAAAGCAAACATTCTTATTCAACCCAACACTTAAACAAACTACAGCAGCAATAACAGAACTTTTAACAAAAAAAAACTTTATTAAGAATGCACAAATATTCTCCTCCAAAAAACAGGCACCCACAAATGCTCCGCAAAATGACATTGGATGGTCAAGGCAGCACTGTTATTCTGTTTAGTCAAAAAGTCAGAAGTTAGGAAATTGTGACAAGAGCAGATGAAATAAATATGTTTGGCATTTTCAAATGGCACAGAAGATAGCTGATAGTTTGCCCCTTTCTAGATCCAGCTGTGGTATGTAACAGAGCCTTTAGATAACACAATAAAACAGTATCCATTTAAGAGTACATGCTTTCTCTCAATTCTTACAAACATCACACAAAGACTGTTTTCTGTTGAACCTTAATTAAAAGGGTCCCTTTCTGAACCTGAACACATTTTAGCTGGTTTGTAGTGTCCTCTGAAGAAAGACTAATAAAGGTTACAGTAAATTGTGGAAAAAGATGTGTTAACAATCATTAATAATGTGCTTAAATTATGCTGGAAGAATTTTGCCATAAATATGAAACTACAAAGGAACTGGATAATATGTCTTTTTGTAGTTACTCAGAGTACATTGATTCTAAGTATTTGCCAAATATTGCACCTTTAAAATCCATTTGGGGCTGCATTAAAAGTTAACAGAAAAAATAATAAATACATTAGTGCATATATTTGCCAAAGTAATAACGATTACTGATATTTCTGAAATGTTCAGGAATAAATCTGATACATCCAAACCAGAATACAATAAAGTACTTTTAATTTTCCCATATTTTAAAATATGTGATTTGCAATTAGTACCATTTTAAATTCTGCATTGATATTGGTAAAATAATAATTAAATTAGGTCTAAATTGATTAATTATAATAGACAAACATCTTTTTTGCCAATTAGAAAAGTGATGCTCAACCATACTTAAGACTGGAAAGTGGGGATGGCAACAAATAGTGTCCTTGCACTGGGCACCGCCTTTATTAAGGCTGGCCTTGTTTTAAGAATCAGCATTATATTACTATAAGAAAAAGCATCTAGTCACACATGATCTTGCCTTTAGCTAACATAAGATCAATGGTCTCCAGTGCTTTCTTCTCTTACTTATATCCAATCTTCACACACCTGCTACTTTGTCCTCCTATCTCACAACCCTTATGTCACATCATACAAAATATTATTGCTTACAGTAAAATTGTTTCTTCCTGTCTTTAATCTCCTCTTGCCCTTTTGTGTTCGATGTATGTAAAGTACTGCAATACATACTGGCAGGATTTAATGCAGATAAAAGATTATTTTGAAGTGTTTTGGGCATTTCCCCCTCATTTGCTTTATTGAAATGTATTTTTTTATTTGGATTTTCCTCTTTTTGTCATGTCCTTGACATCACCCAGCACTAGCATCATGTAGATTTCTACAAATACTTGCTCCTTGCACCATCTCTATTGCATTTATCAAGTAATTACATATTTGACACCATATTCAAAAGCAAAAAGGTTAGAAATAAATTGCCTACTTTCTATAGGTCTCAATTTACCACTAGTGTATTCATCAGTCCCTACCCCTTGGAAAAGACATAGCCAATGATAAGCTTATTTATTTCTTAGAGACATATTCTCTTTTGTCACAAAATACATTCTCAGTTTGTTGCACCAGTATGGCTTGATTGTGCTATATGTCTAATCTATCTGTGTTTTGGAAACATCTGGGATATGTTCTCCATAGCTATTTCCAATCAAAAGTAGTACTTCCAGGTATTAATGAATATTCAACTCTTTTTGCAAAAAACAATAGCAACCTCTTTCCCTATACTTCGTATACGAGAAAGTAAAAAGATCCCGCTATATAAAATGCGACATTGCGTACATTATATAATGTTCGATATGTATCCATCCATCTTTCTAACTTAAGTATCCAGTTCAGTGTTGCGAAGACATGGAGCCTACTCAGACAGAGCCAATTGCCTGGCTAATAACAACTTGTTGACATTTCAATTTGCACGATTTCATTTTATATGATTTTTTTCATCCAGTGGCTCAGGCACTAAAGAATTAAAATGATAATAAAAACTATTTTTGCTATAAAAACTTCTTTAAATGTAAAATGGAATGGTTCATAAAAGGTCATTAAAAATTCTGATAGGGAGGGGTTAAAATTTACTAACATAGTAAAACTACTGTTAATTTACTTATACAACCAACACGAAGTACACATAGTATTTAAAATCAGCACTGCAGCATTTTAGGAATAAATTCATTTAAATATATTACCTCGAAGCAATGTAATTAAGAAGAAAACACGTCTTACGACACCCCTTGTGCTAAAAGCACCCGCATTGCCACGCAAACAGCTCTTTGCCGGAGATAGGCTTCTGCGCATGCGGCGTACTTTTTTTCTAGAGGTTTTTCTCTCTTCTTTATTTATTTTACCGCGCATCCGCAGTGTGCCAGGCGTCGCATTTTGATTGGTTCCTGCAAACCCTTATCGCGGTTAAGTACAAGCAGCTGGAAGCTGGAGACCAAGGAATCCACGGAGCGAAGGCACAAATCCCTTTCATAATTTTATAAACCTTATTTGAAAAAGATTTCCAAGTCACGGTAATGGCAAAATATATTATGCGGACTAACTAAAATAGTATTTGCGTATCTTTATTTTAAAGGGATATAGTTGTGCAAAGCCTAAAAGCGCTATCCTCTCCTCTATTTTTTTTTTCAAAACATAATTAGACGTCAAAATTTGGACTGCCACCTATTAAAAAAATTACTGTATTTTAAGTTAAATAATTTCACAAAGTTTTGGGGCTAGGTGTAGTGGAATGGAATATCTCATTTCAAAATTTGAAACATGCGCCATATAGATTAAGGTTAGTCATACAAAGTTATATGAACTGCAGACAGCACACTAAGCAGTTTAAGGAAAAAGCTGCCTTGCCATTATAAGTATATCCGAAATCACCAGTTGTTGCCAACACTGAACAATATTAACTATTAAAATATCTTCATCAATTTAATACTACACTAATGGTAATAAAACGGTTAACAGATGATGGAATACCATTATTTATAGGTTAACAAATGTCAGTCAGTCATTTTCCAACCCGCTCTATCCTAACACAGGGTCACAGGGGTCTGCAGGAGATAATCCTAGCCAGCAAAGGGCGCAAGGCAGGAACAAACCTCGGGCAGGGCACTAGTAAATGTTCAAGTGTATATAATGTTACTATGTGCTTTTTTGGTATATATGTTAATCCAAAAGTAATTTGTTTTAGAGTGATACAAACCAGTTTATCTCCGTTATATAACACTACGGTATATCCATCCGTTTACTGAACGCCACTTGGTGTGGCAAGGAACATGTCAATTCAGGATGGAAGGCCAGATATTTATAAGACACATGCAGTCACTCCGACAGATCAATTGAGCATCAACAATCTTATCTTATGCGTATGCCTTTGCGGTCCATCCATCCAATATCCAAACCGCCTTATCCTGAGCAGAGACAGATTCTGGAGGCGGGGGTGGGGGGCAGGGGTCTATGTCTGGGGGGCGGTTAGCCCATCGCAGGGCGAACACAAACACGCACCACACTCACACACTAGGGCCTGACTTTGGACCGTTGAAGGAAAATGGGGCCACACATTTAGAGAAAAAAAACAGAAAATGTAACTCTGATATAAGGAGATAGTGAAAACCCTACTTAGACGATTTCATATCTGAAACCAGATACTCAGACCTGTAAGAATTAACAACTGTTATTCACTGTTAAGTAACTCAATGAAATATCTAAAATACCTTTTACTATTGTGCTATTTCTGTATAAACAGAAATTACGAGTTTTCTCATAAAACAATCCCACAATCAATTGCAGAGGGACTGGTAACTACTCCCAAAATATTAAACAGTTTTACCGTATATTCTTGTTAAACTCCGTCGAATATTCGGAGTCGCTTTGTGCCTTGGCGGAGCCTAATCCGACAGAATCAGGCGTAGGACATCTGCCAGCCGTGGGCAGGTCTTCACTGCGGGCACTTGTACATACTGCCACACTTATTTTGGGGTGGTTAAGAGCTGTTTAATACCAGGAGAAAATCGATGGGGAAAACGTGCAAATTCCACTTTCAAACTGTCCGAATCACCTGGGTGTGAGGAGATGTGACACAGCTGCAGTAGTGTGCCAGAATACTGCAGAAAAATATTTAAGTCTAGCAAAAGCAATTAAATAATTATGGATTACAGTCTTAAAATGTATAAAACAATGTCTTAATTATAGAAAATACACCATTACTGAAGAACAAAACATTGTGTATAACAGAAACCAGCCTTTTCATAAATATATTACTTAATAACTGATTGCTTACCATACATGTTAAAAGCTCATATTTTCTTGTTAGTGTCACTTTATATAAAGTAAAACACAAGCTGTACAAATTCTGTTTATAATCCTTTCAGTCTGTTTTGATTATATCCTTGAGCATATATTCATTTTTCAAAAATAACAAAAAACAATATTTTTGGGTAAATACTTCTGTATATTTACTTATTATTTTAAAATTTCTCCAGTCCTATCCATGTAGACCTGTGAATTCCCTTGGTTTGCACATTCTTCTAAAATGGACAGAGTGTCTCTGAGGGTCTCCATATATTTGCCATTTCAACTCCAGGTTGTTGGGTCCTAATGCTAGATCTGTTTTAAACAACATTACACGTTTGGGCCACATGTTTTTATCCCAGCAAGTAGAAAGCATTCAATGCTCTTACGAAAAAAAAAAAGCTGTGAGGCTTTCCTAAAGAAAATGTTTCTATGCCATCTTGCGTCTAAAATGAGAATTGCAATTTATTTCTTACAAATATAAATATATACAGGTAGGAATCTAAGAACAGGCGTAATTTATTTTTTATATAATGTCGACATGGTGGTGTGGTTAGCGCTGCTGCCGCACAGATATGGCGTTCTGGAAATGAATCGTCACCTTTTAATTGTCTGTAATTTGTACTTACTCCCCGTGTATGTGCTTTTTTTCCCCTCTCTGTACCGTTTTCCAGCCACATTTCCATTCAGGTGCATAGTGTGTAAATCTGTAATTATTAAGTAACCCATTCCAGAATTAGTTAATGCCTTGCATTCAGAGTGATTCCAGAACAGGCATGCAAAAGTTGTATCACGCTCTGGTCATGTTTTAATCTTAAATAATTTAAACTGAACCCTTGAACAAATTCTCGTGATATCATCTACATATAGATTTTCAGAATTTGTTATATTAGTTCCGATTGACATAAATGCACGTTTTTTTCGTTTTGGAACCACAAAATGCTACGTGCATTTAGCAACAGGGTAACGCTGACGAAAATGATCCTTCAGTACTTGGCTAAGCATAGAGATATTTGGTCTACCCTTGTAGCAGCAGCGTTCTCCTTTGTTATACTCCATGTGAGAACTTGAAAATTATACATATGTATACTACCTGTCAAAAGTTTTAGAACACCTCTGTTTTCCCAGTTTTCCTTCAGTTGAAATGCAATGAATAACCAAAGATTGTGAAAATGTAAGCAGTAAACTGCCAGAGGTTTCAATTTAAGATTTAGGTTAGCAAAAAATAAAAAAAATTAAAAATATTACAAATAGGCCTTCTGTAGGGAATAACTAACAGGTTACAGCCTACAGATGTTCTGGAAGCCTTGTAAGTTAAAACCAACAATTTGCATAGGCGTCCCAACCTCTGTTAAATTTATATATTGAAGTCCTTAATAACATTTTCACTGGATAAGCAATATTTATATCATCTGTCATTAATGGTTTAATTTCATAGTTTCACTTATTCCTAATATGGTAGTTTAATTTACTGAATTTCATCAGTTTGCTGAGTTATCACTGAATTTGGAAAGATCTGGAATTAAATAACAATACAAAAGTCAGGTAGCATTAATTTGACTTACATGCCATCACTGGTGATGGCTAACGTTTGTCTTCTTGTATACTGTATGTCTAAATATCTCAAATGTGTAAAGTAGTAGATATGAGATGGTCCCATATTGCCTTAGTAAAATATTGACATTAGTTAGCATCTCCTCCATTTGAGGATTGTTAAGTTTAGTATAGCCACTCAAAATGCTTTTGTGCAGGTGACACTGCTGCACAAATATGGGAGACATAGCAGTTGAGCAAATATCACAATTCATTTACGTAATTGAAAAACAATTAATTTAACTCACTCAAAATACTTGAGGAAGCAATTAGGTAGATAATGAGAAAAAACTTTGCTTTACTTATCAAAAGTTAATTTCTTTAAATCATTGTAACTACTATTGTTATAAGAATGTCCTTAAATGTGTTGAAAATTGATTTGTCAAAAATATTTCTAAATATAGGTGAATGTAACTTTAGGAAAGAATATTAATTTATACTGTTGATATTAAGCAAGAAAAGGAAATTATTAATATTAAAATTTGCAAAGTCCATACTTTTAATAACTTATATAATTGGCGCTAAGCAACAAATTGAACAGAACAAAATACAGCAAAGATTTATATTTTATCAGTAACATTTATTAGTTTTTACCTTAGAAAAAATCACATACATACTGTATTTTGCCATTAGATTTGGTAAGTTCTTTTTGTTTTTTACAGAACTCTCATAGCTTATTTTGTATGTCTTACTAAATATATTAGATATTCACAATCCTTTTCAACTTCATCTTGTACATGAAATTAAAATAAAAATCTGACAACATGCATTAAACATAATGTCTGTGCAATGTTTAAGTAAAGCAAAGAAAATAAATAATTAATCAATGAATGCTTAGTTGGAACCCACGATAGTCTGTTTATGAAAACTTGAAAATATTACTTTTTGCATTAAATGTGACTTCTGATATTTCAAAAATTACATATTGTTGCTGGTAAATTTTAGAAGTTTCACAGAGAACAGTGGCTAGATAAATTATACCTAAAAAGTTTATCCAAATAAATACAATTTTACTTTTAAAAATATAATTTAAATTACAGTTCTTTTAATATTAAAGGATTGTACCATTATGTTACTAGTCTTTGTGTCTTTTAATGAGCTGCTTGCTCTTCAATTTGTAAATAAATAGTTGTCTCATACAATAATAGGGTACATTCAATGCCTTGTGAACATCTTTTTGGAAAAATATATTTTCTTCAAATAGATTATAATTATTTTACAAATGGCACTGTAAGTATGAAACAAACTAACAAACAAACAAACAAATAAATAAATAAATTCCGTTCTTCTTCAAAAAAAAAAAACAACTAAAAAATTGAGCCTGGGTTGATTTAAATAATTTTTTAATGATTCCTTGAGGAATCTCCTGAATACAAAGATTTGGTAAATATTGCCACTTATTGCTGACTGTAGTCTTTTTAATTTCCTGTGTAATTCAGATTGTTTGCATTAAAAAAAATCTAAAGTTTGAAACAATGAAACTGGTTATTTTGAAATGTTTAAACTACAATATGTTTTTTTAAACTAGAATTTTCTTTATTAACAAATTGAACTTAAAACCCAGTACACTGTGGCCAAGATCATCCAGAAAAAGTTTGTGCTTTTTAAACACATTTGTTAAAAAATATAATTTAGGAAAATCACACAACATTTTAAAATACAGTACATCTATGTATATGTCATATGACCTTCTAGTTCAATCTAATTTATTAAATAGCCTTTAAGTTTTGTTTTATGGTTAATAAGCAAAATATTTTACATTACATTTTATAAGTAGGTGCCACTTTAAGTATATGCTTACTGTATATGTGTTATCAGTATGTTTTCATAGCATAAATAATTGCATATTATAAAAAAACTATATTTGTATATTTTGGCAAAAGAAAACATGAAATAAATATAACATGTTTATTTAAATTTAACAATAACTCAACAACTGAACTGTATACCATTGTGATTTTAAGTACTTTTTCTGTAGAATAAAAAATATAGTGTTTTAATTGTAATAATGAGCTAAATATGACTTTTATAGTTTCTGTCCCAAATTGACAATACGAATTGGAAGAAAATAAGCATATTTTGTAGCTTTGTTTACTGATTACACTAAAAGGTATTATTAAGTTGAATAGAATAGCATTGCTTATTTGCTATAGTCTGTTAATGAAATATATAAATACATAATTGATAAATATTGGGATAAAAAATAATCATTCAAGAATTCTAATTAAGGAGAGTAATAGAAGAAATCAATATGTTTCTTGCTTATGCATACCAGGCATCATTAACATTTTAAATTTTAAAAATTTAAAAATGTGAAAATGTCTCTAATATAAATATTATTTATAATTATGATCAAAAGAATATTGTAGTGTTTCAAAGTTTTGATTTTTCATATGTAACTTTCTTTTTTTAAAAAAGTAAATGAACAAAAAAAAAAAAAAGAAGAAGAAGAAGAAGAGGAAGAAAAATAATGTGGAAAAACGTCGTGGAGTGAGTTTTATGATTTCACCTTTGGATTCAGAAATTTTCCTTAAATTTTATCCACATTCCTGTTGGCTTTTTTGAAAATTTGTTTAATTTCTCGAGTCATCATATCTTGCCAGTTATCCCTGGAAAAGAAATAAAATTGCAATAAATACATGGTCGCAAAACGGTGAACTGCATTTTTGTGTAACATCTACCTTATTAATTTCCCAGCATTTACATTGCCATGCAGTCTTATAAATTCATCTTCAAGTTATATCTATGCTGCAAAAAATTATTTTGGATGCAGAAGAGGACTGAAGCATGAGGTTTTAAATTTTATATCAACAATAATGTTTTATTTCCTGCACATTTATCTCAAATGTCTTTATTTAGTACATTTCATACAACATTTTATTATTTTAATGTTTTTATTTAAAATGCTGTTTATTTATTAAATTACTAAAGGTAAGGTTAAAAACGTTTACAGTCTTTGCCCACATTCTAATTAGTCATTTGTAAAGCAAAAACGTATACTCTGAATATTTATTATTAGTAATTTAATTCACTAAGCCATTTTGTTTTTAACTCTTAAAGACCTTTGTAGTGGTAATATTAGATAACCATGAGCTGCACCTTAAAAGCTACAAGGTTTAGAATCTCCGCAGATAAATAATGCATGAATAAGATGGCAGGTTTTTATTTTGGTAAAAATTAAAGGAATAGAAGCATAATTTCTCATCTTTTGTTCAATTAAGCAAACATAACATTTTTGTTTTAAGATAATAAGAAAACAAAAATGGCATGGGGGTTTATGCAAAATTCGTTCCAGATTGGTCAAAGGGTGAAGAATTGCATAGGGAACATAAAGACAGACAGACATTCAGACCTTTTCTTTTATACAGGGTGGTCCGGATCTAATTATGCAATTATAAAAAGGCGAACACATCGCGTCCGCTGTTCGACTGACAACCTTTTTGAATGCAGGGCAGGTGCTGCCATCTATCGGCAACAAAAAGATTTTTTTGTGAATTCTCTATGTAATAAGCTTAAGTTACAGCGTAATGAAAATTGCATAATTAGATCTGGACCACCCTATATATAGGTAGATTTATCTACTTGATTATAAGAATTTAAGCATTGGTAGGTTGTACTTTGAAATTTGATTACTATCATTTGCTCAAAAAAAACCCATCATTTTATTAATGTGCTTTTAAGGGTGCTTTTCAGACCTATAATTTTAGGTAGGAATTCACTGTGTGGATAGTATATCATTGTGTTTGCCAATAATCTCCATAGGATATTTTCTAGCATTCCTTAATGTGATATTCTAAACATGGATTTTCTTCAGAATAATTAAATATTTGAACAAGAATCTGTTATTAGAAAAAATCAAAGGCTATGTCTGCAAATATCATACAGGATTATAAAGGAAGCTGGAAAGAATTACAAAATTTCTCTGTGTCATAAAATTTTAAAAAATTGGTTAGCAATGAGTATGTATTATTGGATAAAGTGTAACCCAATCTTAATTTAAGTAATTCAGTTTTCATTTTACATTGCTATGTCACAGAACTTGGATTTAAGATTCTCAACTGATGTTTTTGTGTGAAACTTGCATGTTATCTTTTCTGAAGGACATAAGTTTCCTACCACAATCAAAACACACAATGACGATTATAAGCCTGGTGATGACATGTGTTTTTGAGTTTTGCCATATTATAAAACCAGACTGGGTTGATTTCCACATTGTACCTCTTGCTACAGTAATAGGATCAGACACAGTTTCACTAGATTTTATATAAAGAAAATAGATGAAAAACTTAATTGTACTTTCTTGATATATTACTCTCAAATACTTACTACTTTATTCAACAGCCAGTATTTTATAGTTAAATTTTGCTTTCTTTGCCCAATTTTTACGTATTCTTCATTTTCAGTGATACATTCTCAATAACATCTTTATATACGCTCTTCTACATGGTGTGTTTTCTATATTGAACATAATTGAGGGAAATATTGTCTACATAAAATATTGCATTTACTATAAAATTTTATTAAATAGGTAGCAATATGTAAAGAAAGTGAAAGATGACACCCAGTATAATATTGCTTATGTTTTCAAAGTATATTTCATTATAAAAGATTATACTTTTATATGTTAGTTTAACCATTGACCATAGGGAGTGAGATTTTGCAGGTAATGAAAGCTGAAGGAATTAGATCAAAGTCAGATAGTAGCCAAGTAGCTTGGGTAATCATTTATTAAATAATAATATAATAACATGCTCTTTTATATGCCACTAAAAACACCCCAAGGCAAACAAAATATATACGACACATCACAAAAACACTCTACGACCAACAAGCAGCTACCTCAGAGACTCACAATAATTAATGACTCATTTCATTTATTTTTCTTCTGAATTCTCCTACTTCTTCAAGTTGCAGCCCATGATTACTAACCCTGTAGTGGACACAAAATGCAATGTGCATAAGACACCTTGGGGTTTCATGCAATTTCAGAAATCTGGAAATATGTACTGTGTACAGTTTGCAAATGGACCATTTGTTGATTTGTCAAAAAATCCATCCATCCATTCTCTTCCGTAGACGTGCCTGGAACATCTCACCAGGGAGGCATCCTGATCAGATGCCCAAGCATCTGATAAATAATAATAAATAATAATTATTATTATTTATAATTAATAATAATAATAATAGATAATAATAAATGATAGAAGAGGTAACGTGGGTCCTCCTTTCCATGGGCTCACCACCTATGGGACGGGCCAAGGAGGTTGGGTGTAGTGTGAGTTGGGTGTTGGCCGAAGGCGGGGACCTTGGCGGTCTGATCCTCAGCTACAGAAACTGTCAAAAAATCAACTTTAAGATATTACACTGTATATATGGATGTTATGGTGCTACAATACGCGCTTTAGTGCTTGTATAATTCCTTGCTGGGATAAAAATGTTTGAGTCAGTTTTATCTTTAATCAAACACATTTCAGGCTTGTTGAGAACAGAGAATTAACCAGTTTGTCTTTATGTGTCATTCTGTTTGTATATGCCATGCAATGGGGCTCGCATCCCAATAAGGGAGAGTCTGAAAATTACACCTTCACCCCACCAGACAGAAAAATGAGCTAAAACTGTAGAACAGAATATGGCAACAAATGATAGTGAAGTTAACATATTTGGTTTTGAACGGAAAATATATAATACTGTAATTACTCATGAATGATGTGTAAGTGAGTGTTTTTTTTTAAATTTTAGAGTAATCTGCTTGAAATGTCACTGCACTAGTATGATGTTGCTGGACAATCTATTAAAATGGAATACAAGGCATTCTATGCTGAGGGGATCTCTAAGTATAAATCCTGTTTTTCTGTTCTATAGAAGCTGGCTCAGACTGATGAAGTGAAAAGAAAGGGTCACCCACACTTAAGGTATATTTACAGGTATGTGTTTATGTAAGTAAAGCAGTCTTTTTTCCTAAATTATTGTCAACAGCAGTTAGTATTATAGTTTTAAAAGATATCCTGGAAAAGAAGAAATGATTGCTTACTGAATAGTTAACATTTTAATATGTTAATTTTTCCACTTGATTAATAAAGACAGGCCCCGTGCAATATACAGTAATTTCCTAGAAAGTAAAATCAGTTAATTACGGAGCATATGCACAAATATATGCATTGGTCTTTACTTTACATAGTATATATTTACACATTTCTATCAAACAATGCACTTTGTCTTTTTCTAGTTATACTTACCCTTCTTTAATTTCTGGGGGTACAGGTAAAGGTTTTAAAAAGTTTTCCTTCCCAACAAGCCAGTACGTTTCTTCAATTCCTTTTCCCTATAATATATATAATAAATATATATATTTCATTTAATTATTTCTGAGCATCTTCACACAGAGGAGAATGTATTAATCTTTTATAAAACAAAAGTCAGAACAAACACCTAATTTATTTATACATATATTAATATTGCACATCATTATCTCTCTATTATAATAAAAACATCTTGGGAAGAGAGACAAGACGTGACTTTCTCAGAGAGACATTTTCACGTCTCGCGAGATGAGACTTTGTGCCAAGAGATTTAACCACGCCCTGGGCCAGAAATAAAAGACAAAGAGTAGATGACAAAGTAGAACGTTGTAAAGAATTCAAAAACGTTGGTGCAGTACACATGCAGAGCAAATTAGAGATAATGGAAGTACAAAGCTTTGAAATTCTCAAAAAAATTATATTAAAGATCACATTAGCACAAACAAATGGAAATATTGTTCTGATTTAAACTTTAAGTTGGAGACTTGTAAATTGTCTAATTTGTGTTGCCATCAGAGAAAAGTAGTGTTTCTTCCCAATAAAGAGGCGTATCTGCGAAGATTTGTTGTTTGGTGAAAGTGAAATCCCGCGAGAGAAAATTTCAAGCCCCGCAAGACAAGACTTTATGCAAAGAGATTTGGAAAAGTCTTGCCCAGATGTAAAACATTTACAGCCACGCACACAGTTCAATCATTTCTCAATTGTATGAATGCTATTGTCAGACATAGTTCGTGTAGAGAAAAACAAATGATATTCACTCACGGGCAGTTATATGTTGTGTTGTCACAATGTAATTCCAAAAACAGAATTAAAATTCAATGCAATATTGACGAAATGGTAAAAGCAAAAAGAGATTGAATTTATGGACATAGGTGATATGACATAAGTATATAGATATTGTTTGGCTTTAAACTTTAAGTTGGAGAATTGTAGATTATCTAATTCGTGTTGCCATCAGGGAAAAGTAGTGATTCTTCCCAATGAAGAGGCCTATCCGTGAGAATTAAAAGTTTTGTTGTTTGGTGAAAGTGAAATCCACATACAGAGACACAAAGTTGCTGGTGTGTAGCGCAGGCAGGGGGGTTGGCAAGCGAAGCAAGCAGGGACCAAAGCCCCCTAGTTTTGAATAAAATAGAAAGAAGAAATAATGACCTTCAATTCTGTTTTTCCTCTGGTCTCAATCTTGTAGCCTTCATTCAATGAAAGTAGAATATTTACAGTACTTTGGTTTACGTGAATTCGATAAGCTGTATAAATTAAAAAACAAACAATTTAGTACAGCAAGAGAAATACCTCTTGAAAACAAAGATAACTTAAAAAATCTTAGTTTATAACTTAATTAATTTCTTTTAACTATTTTCCAGTTTTTCACAAACTATATACTATGACTTCAGTTTGAAGACTGTAAAATGTATTTGAAATGTTCAATACAGTATGCTGTGATTAGATTATTTATGTAAATAATGATAAACATTGACAAAAAAGCAAGAAAGGTAGCAAATGTCCAAAGTTCACACACATAAAAATGGTCCATAGGACAGTTCATGTTAAATAATGCAACCAACAACAGGGATGCAATAAAGGTCCTACATCTTTATTACAGTACCTGACAGTACACAATACCAAGTTAATCAGCACATACAGTACATATCTTTATTCAGCAGCCTATCAGAACAAATTGTATTGCATAGACAGAATGTCAAATAGCTGCATTCACAGAACATTTCAAAATATTATTTGCTATAATTACATTGGTCATATAATAAGGAGATCTTATTCCAGAGAATGTGTATGAATAGTATCTGAACCTGGAGTATCTAATGCACCTGGTAAATATACTTCACCTTCAGCTACAAATGAGGTGAAAAACTCTACAAATGCACTTATACTAAGCCTTTCAATTGATGTAAAATATTCTAGCTTACTCCTTGAGAATAAAACAGTTAGATAACACTTCAGCTTTGAGTTATTAATCTATTAGTGACATACTGTTGCACTTTGTAACAACACATTAACAACATTCTTATTTTAATCTTACTAACACAAATCATCAATAAAGTGGTTATATATACACTCACCGGCCACTTTATTAGTTACACATTGTTAGGATCGGTTTGGACACACTTTGCTTTCAGAGCCGCTGTAATTCCTTATGGTATAGATTCTGCAAGGTGCTGGAAACATTCCCTAGGGATTTTGGTCAATATTGACATGTTAACATCAAGCAGTTGCTGCAGATTTGTCAGCTGCATATCCAGAATGGAAATTTCCCGTTCCACCACATCCCGAAGGTGCACTGTTGGAATGAGATCTGGGGACTGTAGAGGCCACTTGAGTACAGTAATCTCATTAACATGTTCATGAGAACAGCTTGAGATGAGCTTTGTAACATGGCATGTTATCCTTCTGGAAGTAGCCATCAGAGGATGAGTACATGGCAGTCATAATGGGATGTATATGGTCAGCAACAATAGTCAAGTAGGCTGTGGCATTTAAATGATGCTGATTTGGTACTAATGGGCCTAAAGTGTGACAAGAAAAGATCCACACCATTACACCACAACCATCCTGAACTGTTGATACAAGGCAGGATGGATCCATGCTTTCATGTTTGTTGCTGCCAAATTTTGACTATACAGGTGCCGGTCATAAAATTAGAATATCATGACAAAGTTGATTTGTTTCAGTAATTCCATTCAAAAAGTAAAACTTGTATATTAGATTCATTCATTACACACAGACTGATGTATTTCAAATGTTTATTTCTTTAATTTTGATGATTATAACTGACAACTAATGAAAGTCCCAAATTCAGTATCTCAGAAAATTAGAATATTGTGAAAAGGTTCAATATTGAAGACACCTGGTGCCACAATCTAATCAGCTAGTTAACTCAAAACACCTGCAAAAGCCTTTAAATGGTCTCTCAGTCTAGTTCTGTAGGCTACACAATCATGGGGAAGACTGCTGACTTGACAGTTGTCCAAAAGATGACCATTGACACCTTGTACAAGGAGGGCAAGACACAAAAGGTCATTGCTAAAGAGGCTGGCTGTTCACAGAGCTCTGTTTCCAAGCACATTAATAGAGAGGCAAAGGGAAGGACAAGATGTGGTAGAAAAAATTGTACAAGCAATAGGGATAACTGCACCCTGGAGAGGATTGTGAAACAAAACCCATTCAAAACTGTGGGGGAGATTCACAAAGAGTGGACTGCCGCTGGAGTCAGTGCTTCAAGAACCACCACGCACAGACGCATGCAAGACATGGGTTTCAGCTGTCGCATTCCTTGTGTCAAGCCACTGTTGAACAAGAGACAGCGTCAGAAGCGTCTCGACTGAACTGCTGCTGAGTGGTCCAAAGTTATGCTCTCTGATGAAAGTAAATTTTGTGTTTCCTTTGGAAATCAAGGTCCCAGAGTCTGGAGGAAGAGAGGAGAGGCACAGAATCCACATTGCTTGAGGTCCAGTGTAAAGATTCCACAATCAGTGATGGTTTGGGGTGCCATGTCATCTGCTGGTGTTGGTCCATTGTGTTTTCTGAGGTCCAAAGTCAACGCAGCCGTCTACCAAGAAGTTTTAGAGCACTTCATGCTTCCTGCTGCTGAGAAACTTTATGGAGATGCAGATTTCATTTTCCAACAGGACCTGGCACCTGCACACAGTGCCAAAACTACCAGTACCTGGTTTAAGGACCATGGTATCCCTGTTCTTGATTGGCCAGCAAACTCTCCTGACCTTAACCCCATAGAAAATCTATGGGGTATTGTGAAGAAGAAGATGCAATACGCCAGACCCAACAATTCAGAAGAGCTGAAGGCCACTATCACAGCAATATGGGCTCTCATAACACCTGAGCAGTGCCACAGACTGATCGACTCCATGCCACACTGCATTGCTGCAGTAATCCAGGCCCCAACTAAATATTAAGTGCTGTACATGCTCATACTTTTCATGTTCATACCTTTCAGTTGGCCAACATTTCTAAAAATCCTTTTTTTGCATTGGTCTTAATTGATATTCTAATTTTCCGAGATACTGAATTTGGGACTTTCATTAGTTGTCAGTTATAATCATCAAAATTAAAAAGAAATAAACATTTGAAATACATCAGTCTGTGTGTAATGAATGAATCTAATATACAAGTTTCACTTTTTGAATGGAATTACTGAAATAAATCAATTTTGTCATGATATTCTAATTTTATGACCGGCACCTGTAGCATCCGAATATTGCAGCAGAGATCAAGACTCATCAGGCCAGGCAACATTTTTCCAATCTTCTGTTTTCCAATTTTGGTGTGCCCGTACAAACTTTAGCCTCAGTTGCCTATTCTTAGCTGACAGGAGTGGCACCCAGTGTGGTCTCCTGCTACTGTTGCCCATCTCCTTCAAAGTTCCACATATTGTGCATTCAGAGATCCTCTTCTGCATAACTTGGTTGTAACAAGAGATTATTTGAATTACTGTTGTCTTTTTATTAGCTCAAACCATTCTGCTCACTCTTCCCTGACCACTGGCATCAAAAAGGCATTTTCGCTCAGAAAACTACTGCTTACTGGATATTTTCCATTTTTTGGACCATTCTCTGTAAACCCTAGAGATGGTTGTGTGTGAAAATCCCATTAGATGAGCAGTTTCTGAAACACACAGACCAGCCCATCTGGCTGTAACTGTACCATTTTTAAAGTTGCTTAAACCACCAACCTCTGTTGTCACCAGCAAAAGTACCTTTTTATAGTAACTACATATAAACTATTTGTATAGAATAAAAATTAATAGATGAGAACATATCACATGTACAATAATAGTAATTTACTATCTTTCTTATTGCTTTAAGCCTTTCACATCTGTGGCTAAAAGAGGTTATTGATTTTGAGTATGAGCACTTACGCAACCCAGTGGATTCCATACGTGATGCAGTGTTTACTGTGTCTCCAAAAAGACAATACCTTGGCATTGTGAGACCTACTACTCCAGCTACACAAGATCCTGTTAAAAAATTCAATGAAAATGCAAAAAAGTTAATGGAAATGTGCATAGGATACATATTATTTTCATGACCAATAAATACAGATTTAAAAAAAACTTTTCTATCTTAATTTTAAACAACTAAACAAAACTCTAATTTATTGAACATTATGTTCATTATTAGCAAGAACTACTGAAACAAATGCGATTTGTAATACAAACCGGATTCCAAAAAAGTTGGGACACTAAACAAATTGTGAATAAAAACTGAATGCAATGATGTGGAGATGGCAAATGTCAATATTTTATTTGTAATAGAACGTAGATGACAGATCAAATGTTTAATCCGAGTAAATGTATCATTTTAAAGGAAAAATATGTTGATTCAAAATTTCACGGTGTCAACAAATCCCAAAAAAGTTGGGACAAGTAGCAATAAGAGGCTGGAAAAAGTAAATTTGAGCATAACAAAGAGCTGGAAGACCAATAAACACTAATTAAGTCAATTGGCAACATGATTGGGTATAAAAACAGCTTCTCAGAGTGGCTGTGTCTCTCAGAAGCCAAGATGGGTAGAGGATCACCAACTCCCACAATGTTGCGCAGAAAGATAGTAGAGCAATATCAGAAAGGTTACCCAGTGAAAAATTGCAAAGACTTTGCATCTATCATCATCAACTGTGCATAACATCATCCGAAGATTCAGAGAATCTGGAACAATCTCTGTCGCGTAGGGTCAAGGCCGTAAAACCATACTGGATGCCCGTGATCTCCGGGCCCTTAAACGACACTGCACCACAAACAGGAATGCTACTGTAAAGGAAATCACAGAATGGGCTCAGGAATACTTCCAGAAACCATTGTCAGTGAACACAATCCACCGTGCCATCCGCCATTGCCAGCTGAAACTCTACAGTGCAAAGAAGAAGCCATTTCTAAGCAAGATTCACAAGCTCAGGCGTTTTCACTAGGCCAGGGATCATTTAAAATGGAGTGTGGCAAAATGGAAGACTGTTCTGTGGTCAGACGAGTCACGATTCGAAGTTCTTTTTGGAAATCTGGGACGCCATGTCATCCGGACCAAAGAGGACAAGGACAACCCAAGTTGTTATCAACGCTCAGTTCAGAAGCCTGCATCTCTGATAGTATGGGGTTGCATGAGTGTGTGTGGCATGGGCAGCTTGCATGTCTGGAAAGGCACCATCAATGCAGAAAAATATATTCAGGTTCTAGAACAACATATGCTCCCATCCAGACGTCATCTCTTTCAGGGTAGACCCTGCATTTTTCAACAAGATAATGTCAGACCACATTCTGCATCAATCACAACATCATGGCTGCGTAGGAGAAGGATCCGGGTACTGAAATGGCCAGTCTGCAGTCCAGATCTTTCACCTATAGAGAACATTTGGCGCATCATAAAGATGAAGGTGCGACAAAGAAGGCCCAAGACGATTGAACAGTTAGAGGCCTGTATTAGACAAGAATGGGAGAGCATTCCTATTTCTAAACTTGAGAAACTGGTCTCCTCGGTCCCCAGACGTCTGTTGAGTGTTGTAAGAAGAAGGGGAGATGCCACACAGTGGTGAAAATGGCCTTGTCCCAACTTTTTTGAGATTGATTGTCACCATGAAATTCTGAATCAACATATTTTTCCCTTAAAATGATACATTTTCTCAGTTTAAACTTTTGTTCCGTGATTTATGTTCTATTCTGAATAAAATATTAGAAGTTGGCACCTCCACATCATTGCATTCATTTTTTATTCACGATTTGTATAGTGTCCCAACTTTTTTGGAATTCGGTTTATAATAATATTATGATTAATATGATCAAATCCTTTATTGAATGTAAATATGTAGTACTTACTGCATTTTATTAACAGGATACAGAACAAATAAGGAATTATTTTGTGGTATAACAATGCAAAATAAATAATTATCAATGTATTTTGTAAAATCTGGAGGTTATTTTTGACCTATATACAAATGACATGGAAGCCAAAATGTCTAAATATAAGAAATAAAGAAATGTTTATTTACAAAAATTACTATAATTGAAGAGTGCAGTATATTAGAGAACTAAACATACAAATACATTTAATAAATACATTCATTTATAAATTAATAATTATAAAACCATATAGCCAGTGGTGGTTCCAGACCAAATTTACCAGGGGGGCCAAGGCGGGGCCAGTGTTTTTTTCATGGGGGCACAGAACATCACCATAAGTAATTAATTAAAATTTTATCTCTTCAGCACAGGGGCCATAGCATGGGCCAGGGCCAATTCTATAGGGGCACTGGCCCCAGTTGGCCCCTGTCTAAAACCGCCTATGCATATAGCCATTCTGGGTCTTATTTAACACAAGGTTGTTTAATTTCAGATTTCCTCCTTTTAAATTTCCTCCTTTTAACTCCTCCCTGGGTAGCTTATATTATCACTTCTGCAGTCTTGCACTAGAAATGCCACTACTGGTCCTAGGTGTCCCTCTCAGGGGCAGATCTATTGCTACCATGTCCATGGGGCTTGCCAAAGTGCAAGTTTAATCTGAAAGTCAGTAATAAATATTTGCTAGGTTGGATTTGCTTTTAATAGAATTGCTAATGCCATTAATACATATATTAATAGAATATAGCAGGTTCGACAATGACTGACTGACTCCAATTCAAAACCACTTTGACAAAAATATGAGCATCATTCAGCTAATGCATTCATCACTCAGACAACATGTTTGATATAACTACATGGGTGTCAACCCATATGGTTAACTGGGCCCACGTTAACTTTTGTTTTCTTTTTTTCACAGTTTTGTAGGGAAATGTCCGTTTAAGGCTGTGATACAAGAGTTTTATTCTAATTCAGTTTTGTCACACACTTTGGCTGATTGACATAAATAATTAGATGTTGTTCTCCCTTTCTAATTTGCTGCATTCATTCATGTGTACAAATGATATACAATATGTGGGAAGGAGAAGGTGTAGTGAAGCTGAGTGTGTTTGTAAACTGAATTTTGAAAAAAAAAAGTCACTCAGATATCTGAACACTGTATGCATATCCACTGGTACACGTGGAAAGTTTAACAAATGGAATTTATCAAGTATGTTCTATTACACGTTACCATCTTCTTTTATTATAGAAATTCTTCTTTTACACATAAAAAATAATAATACTGTGGGCCTACCTGTAGCAGGTAAAACTATCTTTAAAAGTCATTTAAAAAATATGGCTACTTTCCTTTCAAAAGACAGGTTCCAGATTGATAAATCCATAGAGCTGACTAGTTACTTCTTAGTGTACTTAGATCTGTGTTATAAAATACTGACCAGTTTGCACTTTTCCCTGTAAAATGTATGCATTCTGTAATTTCAAATATTCCTGCTAATAACAAAGTTAAAAAAAAGTCAACATGATTATTAAAGCTCAGAATAAGAGGTGATTTGACAGTGTTGATCTTTTAATTAAATCAGTACAGCATAGCATATGTTTGCTTATTGGTTCTTAAGAAATTTATCAGTATTTAGAAGGGGCTGTCTAAGCTTACTGCATTAAAGTAAGAGGGGGGTGCTAGAGGGCACGCCTTCTGGAGACTCCCTCGTTCTGCTGGGAGACTTCAATGCTCATGTGGGCAATGACAGTGAGACCTGGAAGTTCGTGATCAGGAGGAATGCCCCCCCTCTCCCCATCTGAACCCGAGCGGTGTTTTGTTATTGGACTTGTCCATAACAAACACCATGTTCAAGCATAGGGGTGTCCATATGTGCACTTGGCACCAGGACACCATAGGCCTCAGTTCGATGATCGATTTTGTGGTCGTGTCGTCGAACTTGCTGCCACATGTCTTGTCAACTGATCACCACCTGGTGGCGAGTTGGCTTTGATGGTGGGGGAAGATGCCGGTCAGGCCTGGAAGGCTCAAATATATTGTGAGGGTCTGCTGGGAACATCTGGCAGAGTCGCCTGTCAGAAGTAGTTTCAACTTTCACCTCTGGCAGAACTTTGACCACGTCCCGAGGGAGGTGGGGGACATTGAGTTTGAATGGGCCATGTTCCATGCCTCTATTGTTGAGGTGGCTGACCGGAGCTGTGGTCATAAGGTGGTTGGTGCCTGTCGTGGCGGCAATCCCAGAACCCGCTGATGGACACCGGTCGTGAGGGATGGCGTCAAGCTGAAGAAGGAGTCCTACAGGACCCTTTTGTCCTGTGGAACTCCAGAGGCAGCTAATAGGTACCGGCAGGCCAAGCGGAATGTGGCTTCAGTGGTTGCTGAGGCAAAAACTCGGGAGTGGGAGGAGTTTGGGGAGGCCATGGGGAACGACTTCCGGATGGCTTTGAGGAGATTCTGGTCTACCATCTGGTGTCTCAGGAGGGGAAAGCAGTGCAGTGTCACATTGTGTACGGTGGGGATGATTGCGCTGCTGACCTCGACTCGGGACGTTGTGGGTTGGTTGGGGGAGTACTTCGAAGACCTCCTCAATCCAAATAACATGCCTTCTAATGAGGAAACAGAGCCTGGGAACTCAGAGGTGGGCCCTCCCATCTCTGGGACTGAGGTCACTGAGGTAATTAAAAAACTCCTTGGTGGCAGGGCCCCGGGGGTGGATGAGTTTCTCAAGGCTCCTCAAGGCTCTGGATGTCGTAGGACTGTCTTGGTTGACACGCCTCTGCAACATTGCATGGACATCGGGGACAGTGCCTCTGGATTGGCACACCAGGCTGGTGGTCCCCCTCTTTAAGAAAGGGGACCGGAGGGTGTGTTCCAACTACAGAGAAATCACGCTCCTCAGCCTCCCTGGAAAAGTCTATTTGCGGGTCTTGGAGAGGAGGGTCCATCAGATAGTCAAACCTTGAATTCAGGAGGAACAGTGTGGTTTTTGTCCTGGTCGCGGAACAGTGGACCAGCTCTACACCCTTGGTAGACTCCTGGAGGGTGCATGGGAGTTTGCCCAAGCACTCTACATGTGTTTTGTGGACTTGGAAAAGGCATTTGACCCTGTCCCTCGGGGAATCCTGTAGGGGGTGCTCCGAGAGTATGGGGTATCAGACCCCCTGGTAAGGACTGTTTGGTCACTGTAGAACCATTATCAGAGCTTGGTCCGCATTGCTGGCAGTAAGTCGAACCTCTTTCCAGTGAGAGTTGGACTCCGCCAGGGCTGCCCTTTGTCACCGATTCTGTTTGTAACTTTTATGGACAGAATGTCTAGGTTCAGCCAGGGCGTTGAGCAGGTCTGATTTGGTGGACTCGGGATAAGGTCACTGCTTTTTGCAGATGAAGTTTTCTTGTTTGCTTCATAAGGCCGTGATCTTCAGCTCTCTCTGGATCGGTTTGCAGCCAAGCGTGAAGCGGCTGGGATGGGAACCAGCACTTCCAAATCCGAGACCATGGTCCTCAGCCGGAAAAGGCTGGAGTGCCCTCTCAGGTTGGGAGCAAGATCCTGCCCCAAGTGGAGGAGTTCAAGTATCTTGGGGTCTTGTTCACGAATGAGGGAAGAATGGAGCAGTAGATTGACAGGTGGATCGGTGCGGTGTCCACAGTAATGCGGGCTCTGCATTGGTCTGTCGTGGTGAAAAAGGAGCTGAATTGAAGGCAAAGCTCTCAATTTACCGGTCACTCTATGTTCCTACACTCACCTATGATCATGAGCTGTGGGTAGTGACCGAAAGAACAAGATCGTGAATGAGTTTCCTCCGCAGGCTGTCTGGGCTTTCCCTTAAAGAAAGGGTGAGAAACCTGGTCATCCGGGAGGAGCTCAGAGTACAGCCAGAGGGAGGAGTCAGATGAGGTTGCTAGGCATCTGATTAGGAAGCTTCCCGGAAACATCCCTGGTGAGGTGTTCCGGGCACGTCTAACTGGGAGTAGGTCCCGGGAAAGACCCAGGACACGCTGGAGGGACTATGTCTGTCCTCTGGCCTGGGAACACCTTGAAATTCCACTGGAAGAGCTAGTAGAAGTTGCCAGGGAGAGGGAAATCTGGGCTCTGCTCAAGTTGCTGCCCCCACGACCCGATCTTGGATAAGCGGAGGATGGATGGATGGATAATACAATTTCATTCTGTTTGGCTTTGAAATTAACACACAAATACTTTTTAAATTTACACTTTTACTGTAAAACTTCAGAAAAACTATTTTTTCAATATCGCATTGAATTTTGATTCTGTGTTTGGACTTTCATCGTGACAATGCAACGTATAACTGCCTGTGATTAAATTTCATTTCTTTCTCTCTTTTAAATGAAACAACTTTTTCAAATGTTTGGTTCTGAGATTTGTTAATTGTCTTTGCAAAAGCTATTCTAACGGGAAACTGTTAATGTTTTAATACAAATGGCATATCAAGATCTCTTTTGTTGTCTAATGTTATCCACAGAAGATGTACTACATTAGCTTTCTTGGATACATCCTTCTTTCTACAATAATTCATGTGGTGGAAGACCGGACAGTGTTAATGATTGTAGAAATTCTTCAGAATATTGTAAATTGATGTTTTCATCTTCCGCATGATCACCACCAACTGTTTCAGCATAGTCTATTGATACACATTTAACCAATTTGCAGTGCAACCGATTAGCATTTTTGGCGTTAATTTGTTTGACTTCATCATTCCTCGGTGCTAGGATTGCCCCTGTACTCATTTTTTCTGTTGATAACAGTACCGTGTGTGTGGTTGAATATAGTTGAGAGGAGGGTGTGACTTGAACAAATCTCATGGCCAAAGTATCGTCTCGCAGGACTGGAAAAAAACTCTTAGAAAAAAGCTTTGTCTCGTCCCAGGATTTTTTTATATAGGCTAATAGAGTAATATTTTATTTTTCTGTTTATTTCATACACATAGACAGCCAGAAACATTCTTTGTTACCCCTAACCAATCCTCAGCATGTGTGTGCCACCCTGCCAAAACTCTCTGACAGTCTTTTGTTACCCAACATAAAATTTTGTAAATCTTTCACTGGCAGTGCTGAGCTCTACCTCACATAGTATCAGTAAGTATCACATAAGTATGGTCAGTATAGATTGTGGCAGGGGGACAGAGTAGCTTTATCTTCGGTCAGGTGTTGTCCCTATAGGTACTGCCCTCCACTGTCAGTCTTGTTATTTTTGTGGGGTTTAATGACTGCACAGTTCCATTTGCATGAGCATATAGGTTGCCACTGCCAGCTGAATTTAGTGAGGAAATTTTATGACCCATCTTTTGTCCTGTCTTTTGAATACCTTTCCCAGCTGGGTTCTTGTCTTCAGTATGCAATATCAACTTACCTAAATGCAAAAACAGAAACCCTGTACCCTAAATGTCTATACAAGACAAAATTGGATGGGACATCAGAATTTCAAAGGATGTACATAAACCCATTAACACTTCAGCCAAAATAACCTGGGACTAGTATGCATGGTATTGTAGTAGTGCAACCTGTTCTTACACCATGCTTATTCTTAAAAAATCACTACCAGATTGTTCAGTAGTTTGACTATGGTAATATCTCATTCACGCTACTAGCATATGAACTACAGTACATGCATGTGTGTGTGTGTGTGTGTGTTTGTGTGTTTGTTTGCAGGTTCTGCAATGAACCGGCATCCTGCATTTCTCCTGATGTTGCCATGATAGACTCTGGCCTACTTAAAGAGGGTTAAATGGGTTGGAGAAAAGTACTTTGAAAGCAATCCACACGAGATCATACAAATGTGCAAATGTACAGTATATGAAACCTCTTTTGGCACAGCTTATGTTTTGACATTTGTACATTAGAAATCTGAGTTTTTAGGGAATTCCTTAAATTTATCTGGCATATGTTTAACCAATAAATATTGTGCAATGCTGAGGTTTCCATACCTGAATGCAAACCTATTCGTATCCGTACAGGTACTTCAGGCATGTGTCGCATTTTGAAAGTTCCAACTGAACTGAGAATATCTAAAGACATGTTTGCAATTTCTGCTGCATGTTTGTTTCCATTTCTTTTTGGAAGCCCTGAAGCCACCATATATGCATCTCCTATTGTTTCCACCTATAACAATAAAGGAAGTTTTTTTTTTAATTCAATACTACACAATTCACAATTATAATTGATGGAATATATGCTTGTAGAATGACATATGAATTTAAACTGCACTTTATTATCAGTTTAATTAGGTTCACTGAGCCAATCATTTTTTAAGCTTGGTGATTGGATTACCTTATACATCTAACAAATGGAAGAAGTGACCATTTTTAAGTTTATATGTTATTAATTCTTTATATATAACATTCCCCAAAATGATTTGACTTATTTTACTAAAACAATTTTGCAAAATCACAGAAAATCAGAAAGGAAAGAGAAAGTACTTTGTAACTGTACACTCTATTAAAAATGTCTGCATTGTAAAAATAATAAGTTTACAACAGGGATTATTTGATTTGTTGAATATGACTTACCTTATATACATCATGGTTGCATAAAACAGCATCAAACAATGTATAAAGATCATTTAAGAGATCAACAACTTCTATAGGTTCACTAAGAGCTGAAATAGTTGTGAATCCAACAATATCACTGAAATAGATTGTGACTTGGTCAAAGTATTCTGGTTCCACAGTACCTCCAGTCTTAAGAGCTTCAGCAACAGAACTGTAAAATGATAGAATTGTATCGTTTAAAATTAACATATACATATTACTTCCTCCATTTTTTTACAAGCATATCTAACACTACATGCTAATTGGTTATATAGATAGTTCACTGGAAGCAACCTTCTATTAACAATTTATTCCTTTAGTGAATTCCTTTATCCAGTTACTAAGCCCACTTGGGGTCTTGGGTAAAACACAGAAACTGACGCAGGATAGTTGCACCACCCACACTCATTTATACTGGATCAAATAAGAGAAACCAATTAAAATGTAAATTAAATTGGTTGCTTAGTCATACAGGGTTTACTGTCCAATACAGATCTGTGAGTTGACCTACGCTGGCTTCTTTTGAGAAATTAGTTGTGTATTTTTGCAATTTAAAATGATTCAAACCAATAAAAGAAGTGTTAGGGTAATGAGTGTGTTCACAGAAAAATAGTTCACTACAATAAATTATTGAAAATACTAGTTTTAAAATTGCAGATCATGTGATATATATTTTAGTCTCAATCAGAACTGAATCAGAGATGCTGGTCTTGTCCGTCTTGTTTTTTGTAACCAATCTCTCTCATTCTTTCCTAGGGCACGAAGAGGAAGCGGAAGCAGTAGCAGAAAATGGCCGACAGTGAGATGAATTGCGTTGCCGTCATTGTAGAAGAACTCCTGGCTCTCGACAAACAGATCCAGAAACTCCTGTCCAGAAGAAGGTACCTTAGGAATTTGAAGGCTCAGCTGCTGGAAACACCATCCTCACCATCTGAAATCGACATTACACGCTGGGTTTCAGTAACATCAGCTCCAAGTTGTGCCACTCACCTCCAAGGACAAGTAAGCTTCACCCCCGTGCCTCGTTGGAGAGACAATGCCACCGATGAAGACCTATGTGAGTTTCAGCAACGCAGGCGGGGGTTCAAGGCTAGAACACCTCCTTCGGCACAGGCGAGCATCTCGACCCAGAACCGGTTTGACCCTCTCCGCATCCCCAGTTTGCCTTCAACCCCGGGTAATGTAATCGTAATGGGTGATTCGATTGTAAGAAATCTCAATATTACATGCCCTAATTGGAAATCTTTTGTTTCTTGTTTTCCCGGTGCTCGTGTCCGAGATGTGATGAGACGTGCACCGACAGTATACGAGAAGCACAAGAACAGGGTAGTAGGATCCATTATATTACACACCGGTGTAAATGACGTGAGGCACCGACAGTCGGAAATTCTCAAGGCTGACTTCGCAGCACTAATTAAAGACACGAAGAAGAGGACCCCGTCGGCAAGGATCTTCATCTCGGGTCCACTACCTCTCGTTAGACAATCAAACGAATACTACAGTCGTCTGCTGGGATTAAACAACTGGCTGAAAGGCTTCTGCGAGAATCAAGACATCGGGTTCATCGACCACTGGGACCTCTTCTGGGAAAGGCCACGTTTCTTGATGCGGGAAGGCCTGCATCTGAATAGATTCGGCATCCGGGTCCTCCCTGAAAACATCGCTAAGGTAATTTGTCTCTCTTGACTGTCTATTTCTACTCTAAACCCCTTCCGTAATGCTAATGTTTTGGTAGGACATGATAATTGCTTAACAAAGTCTTCCGTAAAAGTGCACAACATTAATACTCTAATAACCAATCTTAATGCATTAAAAAAATCTAGGCAGTATGGCATAAACACTAATAATTTAATTACAATTACTACTTTAAATGAACAACGTATTAAAACTATAAAAACAGATTGCAGATTAAATAAGCGGTGCTAACAAAAATAAACAAAAATTAGTTTCGGTTCTAAACACCAATAATGCACATAGAATTCAGCTCTGCTCCTTCAAAACATTAAATATGGCACTATTAAATGTTAGAGCATTAACTAACAAGACGTTTTTTATCAACGATCTTATTAGTGATAGAAAAATTGATTTTATTGCACTAAGTGGAACATGACTGAGCTCAGATGGCGTGGCTGTTTTAATTGAATCTGTGCCTCTGAATTACAGTTTTACTCATGTGGATTGCCAAGGAAAGAAAGGCAGCGGCTTGGCAAACATTTACTCGTGCCGGTTAAAGTGTAAAGATATCAGTTTTGGTAAATTCAAGTCCTTTGAGTATGTCGCCATTATTATTCACGGAGATTCTCATTTTGTAGTATTATCTATGTATAGACCTCCTAAATTTAACGCATCTTTCTTTGAGGAATTCTCAGACTTAATGTCAATTTTAATTACGAACTATGACACACTCTTAATAGTCGGTGACTTTAACTTTTATATCAATAATCAGTGTGACCAAAAAGTAAAAGAATTCATGAACCTCCTGGACTCTTTTGATTTGAGACAGCAGCCCACACATAAAGCAGGTCATACATTACACTTAGTAATTACCAAAGGACTAAAAGTCGATGTAAAGCAGGTCATTGATATTGGTCTATCACACCATTTTCTTTTACTATTTAATATAGAAATAATGACAGAAAACATTCATGAGAAGCATATTGTTAAAAAACCTTCTTTGATTCATCAGCAGCTTTAAAACTTACAAACATTCTAAGCAATCAGTCCGTTTATAGTGCCAACTATAATAGCGAGGATAATGTAAATAGTAAGGTGGAAAATTTAATACTAAAGTAAGAGCTGCTGTTGACATAGTTGCACCTGAAAAGACAGTTAAAAATCTTCTAGCATTGTTATACCATGGAAGACCCAAAGAGTGTCTGATTTAAAGAGAACATGCCGGAGAGCTGAGGGTAAATGGAGGAAAACTAAACTAAGTATCCAATATGATATATTGAAGGTTAAAATATCAGAATACAATAACACAGTCCGTCTTGAGAGGCTGCTATTTCTCTAAGATTATAAATAACAATGCTAGTAATCCCAGAGTCTTATTCTCTATGATTGATCGTCTGCTAAACCCAGGTAACACAAAGGAATGCCTCCAAAATACTTCCAGTGAAACCTGTGAGGGTATTGCTGTATTTTTCAATCAAAAAATTAATGATATTAGAAATAATATAGTATATCTCCCCAACACTAGGATCCTCCTAAGCCCCAGTACTCCATTATAAACAAATTAAATTCTTTCACCAGGATAGATTTACCTGATTTACATAAAATATTTCTCAACTGAAACCCTCCACCTGCGTCCTTGACCCAATACCAACAAGGTTTTTCAAAGAAGTATCAGGCGTGCTAATTGATAATATTCTTGACATAGTAAACTCGTCATTAGATACGGGGGTCTTCCCAGACTGTCTTAAGACTGCTGTAGTTAAACCCCTACTCAAGAAAAATAATCTTGACCCCTCTGCTTTTGAAAATTTTAGACCCATCTCTAACCTGCCTTTCTTAAGTAAAATTCTAGAGAAGGCAGTCATTATGCAGTTAAATGACCACCTCAATAAACATGCTATTCTTGATAAATTTCAGTCAGGTTTTAGAACAAATCACAGCACAGAAACTGCACTTGTTAAAGTAGTAAATGACTTGGGTAAATGCAGACAGAGGCCATTTATCTGTTCTCATCCTCTTAGATCTGAGTGCTGCATTTGACACCATTGATCACAATATTCTTAGAAATCGCCTTAGTCAATGGGTGGGCCTCTCTGGCAGTGTCTTAAATTGGTTTGAATCCTACCTGGCAGGTAGAAAATTCTTTGTTAGTTGTGGTAATTACAACTCAAAGACACATGATATCCATATGGTGTTCCACAAGGCTCTATCCTGGGTCTGCTGCTCTTCTCAATCTACATGCTTCCGTTAGGTCAGATTATCTCAGGCACAACGTGAGCTACCACAGCTATGCTGATGACACACAGCTGTACTTATCAATAGCACCTGATGACCCACACTTTGATTCACTAACACAATGTCTTACTTGTGTTTCTGAATGGATGAATAGTAATTTTCTCAAGCTAAATAAAGAGAAAACTGAAATTTTAGTGATTGGCAATAATGGATACAATGAGGTTATTAGAAATAAACTTGATGCATTAGGATTAAAAGTCAAGACGGAGGGGTAGCTGTTGACTGTAACCTGAATTTTAAATCGCATATTAATCAGACCACTAGGACAGCATTTTTCACTTAAGAAACATAGCAAAAGTTAGACCTCTTATATCATTGAAAGATGCTGAGAAATTAGTTCACGCTTTTGTTTTCAGTCGACTAGATTACTGTAACGCACTCCTCTCAGGACTACCCAAAAAAGACATAAATTGTTTGCAACTAGTGCAGAATGCAGCTGCTAGAATCCTAACTAGGAAAAGAAAATCCGAGCACATTTCTCCAGTTTTGATGTCACTACACTGGTTACCTGTGTCATTCAGAATTGACTTTAAAATACTGCTTATGGTTTATAAAGCCTTAAATAATCTCGCTCCATCTTATATATCGGAATGTCTGACACCTTATATTCCAAATCCAAACCTTACATCCTCAAATGAGTGTCTCCTTAGAATTCCAAGAGCAAAACTTAAAAGAAGTGGTGAGGCGGCCTTCTGCTGTTATGCACCTAAAATCTGGAATAGCCTGCCAATAGGAATTTGCCAGGCTAATACAGTGGAGCACTTTAAAACACTGCTGAAAACACATTACTTTAACATGGCTTTCTCATAACTTCACCTTAATTTAATCCTGATACTCTGTATATTCAATTCATTATAATAACTATTCATGGTGGCTCTAAAATCCATACTAACCCCTACTCTCTCTTCTGTTTCTTTTCCTGGTTTTCTGTGGTGGTGATCTGCCCCATCACCACCTAATCAAAGTACTGTGATGTTCCTACATTGATGGATTAAAAGCCAGAAGTCTACATGACCATCATCATCAAGTCCTTCCAAGAGAACCCTAAATACAAAGAGGACTTTTTCATTTATGTTAGGTAGAATGCCCAGAGGGGACTGGGTGGTCTTGTGGCCTGGAACCCTGCAGATTTTATTTTTTTTCTCCAGCCATCTGGAGTTTTTTTTTTTCTGTCCTCCCTGGCCATCGGACCTTACTCTTATTCTATGTTAATTAGTGTTGCCTTATTCTAATTCTTACTTTGTCTTTTATTTCTTTTTTCTTCATCATGTAAAGCACTTTGAGCTACATTATTTGTATGAAAATGTACTATATAAATAAATGTTGTTGTTTTTGTTACGGGTGATGGATGTCTAAAGCAGAGCTCCGTTGCAGCGGCTTTATTTTTTCTCTTATTTCTTATTATCCCGAGATATCCTGTATTCACCTAACCTAGGGAGTTTCTACTACAGTATATAAACATGAGTAACAAGAAAGGGGGTCAGAAAGAATCAGAAAAGAAACCTAAAACTACACCCAAGTCTAGACAGACCTCAGGCCCAAGTGCAAGTGCAAAGTGCGGCCTTTCAGAGACTGACCTGGAACTGGCAGGCGAAAGCACAGACATCCCAGGACCCTGCTCCACTGCAACATCTCCAGTCAAGAGAGAAAATGGAAGCGAGGTGCAAGCGATGCAGGTCACGATAGCTCGCTGATTCCAGAAGATCATTTGAAACTAGAAATGGCCTTGCAGTCTATGTTTTCATCCACTCCTCGTGAGCTGGAAGCATTGGCTGTAACTGGGGTTGCCACTTCACCCGCGAAGCATGAAAGCCAAAATGATTTCTCCGAACTGAAGGAAATGATCGCAACATTGGCCGCGGCCATGGCCATAAGTGAGCTCAAGAAAGACATTCAGAAAAATTTGAGGAAAGAAATAAATGGCTTGCTCAAGACAATCGAGAAGACAAACGAGAAGCTGCAAGAGATGCGGCAGGAATATAAAGACTTGGAAAAATGTATATATAATCGTTTTGATGCAGTCTTTAAAGATATGTTGAGAAAAATCAAGGAACACATTCAGGAAAATGCGTCTAAACTGAGAGAACTTGCCGATCAGCTGGAAGACATTAAGCAGACATTCACGGCTTGAATTGAAAAAGTGGAACAATGGCATCTAACGCTGATGGATAAGGTACAGCTGCGAATTCTGAATGCAAAAAACTCGGAAACAGACTTGCAGCTCTGGAAGATGGATGCAGAAGGAATAATATTAGAATCGAAGGTCTACCTGAGAACCGTGAAAGTCCAAACCAAGTGAAATTCATAGCTGAACTATTCTCAAAAATAATTGGAGAGGACTTTAAATCAGATACTGAGATAGTGGCAGCTTATCACATACGTGGATCAAATACCTCTAAACCAGTGTTTCCCAAACTCGGTCCTGGTGACCCCTGTGGCCGCAGGTTTTTGTTCCAACCAGATTCTGTTTTTAATTGGACTCCTGGGCTAAGTAAATGAACTGATATTTCCCAAGTTCTGTGTTTAGGGAACAATATAGAAATTAGAAAACTAAGTTTGCTAAAAAAAAAATATATTAAAATGTACCAAGCAGTTATATAGGAATAATGTATTTTTTCTTTTTAACAGTATTTTCATCTTGATTTTCATTCTACTTTTCTAGGTCTTCTAATTGTTTAATTAATCCAATTTTTACTAATTAGTGGGTCTGACTCTAAATTAGTTGCAGCCTTTGAATATTCAGTGTTGTTTGCTTGGGTGTCTGATCTGCTCGTTTTAAATTGTCATTAATACGACACAACGAAGGAGGAAAAACTGCACAGAGAAAGAGCAAAGTATAATGAAATCAACAAAAGAGAGTTAAGCATTATAGCAAAAGCAGAAATAATTCTAAATATCTTATAAATGTAAAAATCATGCTGCTAAGCTTTTCTGAGTGTCAAATAAAAGAAAAAAAATAACAGCTAATTAAATTAGATCAGTGCTATCAGGTGTTGTCACTGATTAGGAATCTGGTTGGAACAAAAACCTGCAGCCACAGGGGTCCACCAGGACCGAATTTGGGAAATGCTGCTCTAAACCTTGGTCTTTAATTGTCTGCTTCAAGAGATTGCAATTTAAGATTAATGTAATGGCACTTCTCAGACACAAACAAGAGATTATATTTGAAAATAACTACATTCATATTTTCCCTGATTTCTCACCCTCAACAGCTGCTAAGCGTGTAGCTTTTTACAACATTAAACAGCGGTTATGGAAAGCCGATATCAGATACAGCCTCTTGTATCCTGCCAAACTGAAAGTGGATATTCAAGACAAATATCACATCTTCTCCTCCAAGGAGGAAGCAAAAAAGGAGTTAAGAAAGCTGATCCCGACGCTTTTTTGAAATACGAAAGTGAGTTGCATCCTGTTATGGTATGGCAAAAAGATGTTACCAGCTGTCTGATCTGCTTGCAATGATACGGGTACCATAATTAAACAACCTTTTTTCTTCTCTGACACATTTTGTTTATGTTTGAACTATAATTACATGCGTATGTGTGGAAGAATTTAAAGTAGTTCTTTTTTATTATTTTGGTCTTAAACTATTTTAAAGGAGACTGTTTAATATCAAACCCTTGGTTTATTGTTATTGTTATTATTGCATTAGGGTTTACTATGCTTATTCAGGGCCACTTTTTAACACCATTCCCTGGGTTTACTGTCGTAATATATCAAGACTGTTGATGATTATATTTTATGCTTATAGCCTGTTGATGATTATATTTTATGCTTATAGTATTTAGATTTTATCTGCAATACAAATCTGTACTTTTTAATCCTCAAATGCCGCTGCTGGGGGGCTTGTTTTGTTTTGGACGTGCTCTGTCTCTAGGTATGTCAAAGGACTGGGACTTTGCGAACTCGGGTCCAGCCTCACGTGGGGAGGCAAAATGGTAGGAGTGTGTGTCTGAGAGAAAGAGAGCAAGCTATATCTAATCTATCCTTTTTATTCTTATAATTATAACTTCCAATGTAACAATAGGCTGCATGGCAATAACTCATGGGAAAATTGGAAATTAATGTTAAATCTGTCTCACTTCCAGTTAAGACTACAAAATGACATAAAAAATTCAGAATCAATGTCTCCATGATGGGACAGTTAACTTTGTGAGCTGGAATGTTAAAGGCCTGAATCACAAATTAAAGAGAAAGAAAGCATTCTCTCACCTAACAGGTCTAAACGCTAAAACAGTATTTTTACAGTAGACTCACTTATTAAGCAAAGATCAGTTCCGGCTGCAAAAAGACTGGACTGGCCAAATGTTCCATTCTAGCTTTACAAAGAAAACTAGAAGTGTGGGAATTCTTATACATAGAACAGTCTCATTTGTAGCATCAGATGTAGTATCTGGGGTGACACAATGGTGCAGTGGGTAGCGCTGCTGCCTCTCAGTTAGGACACCCGGGTTTGCTTCCCAGGTCCTTCCTGCATGGAGTCTGCATGTTTTCCCCGTGTCTGTGTGGGTTTCCTCTAGGTTCTCCGGTTTCCTCCCACAGTCCAAAGACATGCAGGTTAGGTGCATTGGCAATCCTAAATTGTCCCTAGTGTGTGCTTGGTGTGTGTGTGTGCCCTGCCTGTTTGTTTCCTGCCTTGCGCCCTGTGTTGGTTGGGATTGGTTCCAGCAGAACCCCGTGACCCGGTAGTTATGATATAGCGGGTTGGATAATGGATGGATGGATGTAGTATCTGATCCTGAAGGGAGATATGTGATTGTCACGAGCAACTTATTTAACTGTAAAGTGATTTTGATAAATGTTTATGCACCCAATGTCAATGATAGGGAATTCATGCAAAATGTATTTGCATCTATTCTCAATGTGAACACTCATAAAATTATAATGGCTGGGGACTTTAATCGTGTTTTAAATCCACTCTTAGATTTAGACTCTGTCACAGGGGGGATGACATCTGACACTGCAAAGACAATTACACAGTTTTTAACTGACCACAACTTATCAGACCCCTGGAGGTTTCTAAACCCAAACTCAAGAACATATTCCTTCTACTTACCAGTGCATCATTGTTACTCAAGAATTGATTATTTCTTTATAGATAATAATTTCTTGCCTGCGATTAAATCTTGCAAGTACGATGCTATTATTATTTCTGACCATGCCCCTCTGATCTTGGAGCTGATATGCCCCACATACTCATCTCGCAGATGGCGTCTTAACCCACTTCTATTAGCAGATGAGAACTGTACAGAATTTATATCAAAACAAATCTGTTTTTTCCTAGAGACAAATACATCCTCAGAGGTCTCTGCAGGAATAAGAGGACAGATTATTTCATATCTTTCCCAGAGAAATACATTAGAAACCAAAAAGGTATCAGAGCTAACCAGTGAAATTACTAGAATAGATCAAGAACATGCCAGGTGTCCAAGTGAAGCTCTTCATAGTAAAAGATAGGCTCTGTATTCATAGCTCAACCTCGTAACAACCAAAGAAACTGAACAACTCATTTTTAAATCAAGACATAATTACTATGAACACGGAGAGAAAGCTAATAAGCTCTTAGCTCAACAAATCAACAAGCAAGAAGTTCGCAATACAATCCCAGCAATCACCAACACGATTGGAGATAAAATCATTGACCATAAAATATAATGAACACATTTAGAGACTACTATAAATCCTTATATTCTACTGAGTTTAAAGAAGACAAAACACAATCTAATGCATTTCTGTATACATTACAGATACCACAAATTGATTATTTTATTGCAGAAGATTCAGAAAAATCTCTGGTGCTATCAGAATTACTAGATGCTATAAAGTCACTTCAGAGTGGGAAAGCAGCAGGTCATGATGGCTACCCTGTCGAAATTTATAAGACATTCTCCACTCAGCTAGCTCCCGTCTTATTAGCAACATTTACAGAAGCTAGAGACAATCAAATTCTACCTCAAACTCTTCGCCAAGCATTAATCACCGTCTTTACTAAACAAAACAAGGACTTATTACAATGTGCATCATACAGGCCAATTTCACGTCTGAATAATGATGTTAAGATACTCTCCAACGTCCTAGCTAGAAGGATAGAGAAAGTGCTGCCTTCGGTAATATCACAAGATCAAACTGGATTTATTAAAGGCAGACACTTAGCTTCCAATCTCCGACGCCTGTTTAATGTAATATATTCACCTGCAAAGTCAAACACCCCAGAGTTATTATTATTGTTGGATGCAGAAAAAGCATTTGATATGATTGAATGGAATTTATGTTTGGCTGAATATTTGTGCATGGATCAAACTACTGTATACCAATCCAGAAGCGTCAGTTTGTATTAACAATATTTGCTTGGACTACTTTAAACAAGAACATGGTACCAGACAAGGATGCCCCTTGTCACCACTGTTATTTGCAATCGCCATTGAACCACTGGCAGTTCACTGTCGAAATGCTTATCAGATAAAGGGGATTATCAGAGAAGGACTGGAACAGAAAATTTCTCTATATGCAGATGGTATGGTTTTGTATATATCAGACCCACAAAATACTGTGCCTGCAGTCTTAACAGCACTTACATAATTTCAAAAGATCTCAGGCCTCAGAATTCATTTGAATAAAAATGTGCTCTTTCCAGTGAATTCTCAAGCATACAATATTAGATTGGACACCTTCCCTTTAATTATCACAGATCAGTTTAAATACCTAGGGGTAAATATCACAAGTAAACATAAAGCTCTTTATCAACAAAATTTCGCCATCTGTATGAAAAAAAATTAAGCAAGGCTTGCATAGATGGTCCACTCTCCATCTCATTCTAGCTGGAAGAATTAACATTGTTTAGATAAATATCCTTCCTAAGCTTCTTTTTTTCAAAACATTCCAATATACATCAATAAATCATTCTTTAAGCAATTAGATTCAACCATAACCTCATTTATTTTGAACCTAAAACATTGTGGCAGACGGCTGGGGGAGGTACCCAGCCGGGACGCCCAGGAGGACCGAGACCACGAGGGGGCGACCGCCCTGGTTGCACACAACCCTGTAGGGGCCCGTGGTCACCGCCAGGGGGCACCCCAGTTCCTGAAGAGCCCTGGACCTCAGCACTTCCGCCACACCAGGGAGTGTCAGCGGAGGAGTGTTGGGGAGCAGCTGGAGTCCATCCGGGCTTGTATAAAAGGGGCCGCCTCCCTTCATTCGATGACTGGAGTCCGGCGAGGAGTGGATGAAGTCTTGCTGGAGAAGAGTGGAGGCGGCCCGAAGAAGGCAGGCACTGGAGAGAGAGAGGCCTGGATTTTGGGGGATTGGTGCTGGAGGCACTGGGTTGTGCACGGACTTAACTTGTAAATATTGTAAATAAAATTTGTGTGCTGGGTGACAAAGCGTTGTCTGTCTGTCTGTGTCCGGGGCTCGTTCCACATCCACGTATCCAAAGAGTGACTCTGCAAAGACCTAAGACAGAAGGTGGCATGGCTCTACCTAACTTTCAGTTTTATTACTGGGCAGCAAACATACAAGCTATAAAAACCTGGACACAAATAGAAGAACATACACAGGCCTGGTCCGCAATAGAAATAAAATCCTGCAGTACTTCTCTATATTCCCTGCTTTGTGCCCCAAGTTATCGCCAATATACTAATAACCCATTTCATTTATGCTACACTCACTCAGAATATGGAATCAATGTAGAAAGCATTTTAAGATGGAGAATCTTTTATCTGTGGCATCTATGCATGAGATCCACCTTTTTCAACCCTCGTAAACATATACAGTTTTTAATATCTGGAAAACTTCTATGATTAAATTGCTTGGGATTAAATTGCTTAGAGATCTTTATATAGACAACACCTTTGCATCCTATGAACAATTACATTCCAAATTTAATTTTCAGGCGACACATTTCTTTCACTATCTTCAAATCAGAAACTTTGTCAAACAGAACCTGCCATATTTTCCCCATCTCCCACCTTCATCTGTGCTGGAAAAAATATTGTTCAGTCTCGAGAACTCCAACAGTATTTCTGCAATATATAAAAATATTTTACAGTCCCTCCCTTTCAAAGATCCAAGAGGACAATGGGAAAAGGATCTCTCACTCAACATATCAGAAAAGGATTGGAAGGTAGCAATACAGAGAATTCATTCACGCTCCATATGCGCAAAGCATACAATTATTCAACTCAAAATTATATATTGAGCACATCTGTCTCGCTTAAAATTATCCAAAATGTTTCCTGGGCAAGATCCTACCTGTGAATGCTTCAATCAAGCTCCAGCCTCACTAGGTCACATGTTTTGGGCCTGCACCAAATTAGCACTGGACAAAAATTTTTAAGTGCCTTTCAGACAGCCTTGGTGTCACAATCCCTCCTAATCCACTAACAGCTGTGTTTGGTGTTCTTCCAGATGGGCTTAAAGTGGGGAAGGACAAACAAACTGTGATTGCCTTCACTACACTATTGGCATGTAGACTTATTTTGCTAAACTGGAAGAATCATAACTCTCTTCTTTTAAGTCAGTGGGTAACTGATGTTTTATATTATTTGAAATTGGAAAAAATCAAATTCTCACTTAGAGGATCTATGCAGAACTTTTTCAAAACCTGGCAGGATCTTATCTATACTAATTAAAGGCAAAGCCCTCACTGACTGACTCACTCACTCACTCACTGACTGACTCATCACTAATTCTCCAACTTTCCGTGTAGGTAGAAGGCTGAAATTTGGCAGGCTCATTCCTTACAGCTTCCTTACAAAAGTTGGGCAGGTTTCATTTCGAAATTCTACGCGTAATGGTCATAACCGGAAGCTATTTTTCTCCATTTACTGTAATGGAGTTGAGCTCGAAGCCGTTGGGGGCGGAGTTTCATGTGACATCATCACGCCTCCCACGTAATCACGTGAACTGACTGTTAACGCAGTACATATAAAACCAGGAAGAGCTCCAAAAAGCGCTGAAGAAAACATGCATTATATAATTGAGAAGGCAGCGAAACAATAAGAAGCGAGCGAGTGACATATACAACCATATTCATGAGTGCTGCTACTTCGGAAACAAAGCACGGTGTAAACCTAAACTTTAAATTAAGTTCATTGACAGGCTGCCGCTGGCGTTTGTCATGCCCACGGGTAATGCGGGATACAAGTTTAATGAGAGGACGCAGGATATAAACGAGTTTTGATCACTTTGTAACTAAGTTAAAATTGTAGGTGAGGGGCTGTGCTTATGCAAATTCCGAGAGACTGTGTTTGTGGGGGATTGACAGATAAGGCAGGTGGGGGAGTCACGTCATCATCTCCCTCCCATTCACCTCATTTCGCTCTGAGCTGAGCTCCGCAGCTAACGCAGTGTATCTGAAGCGAGTTTGACGCTGCCACCAAATACTCACAGAAAAATCCACAAGTTAATACACACGCTGTCTCTACAGTTTCTCCACACTGAATCCTCCAGGCACTACTTACAAAAGGTTACATTGACAATCGTGTTATTTTTAAAATGTTTCCTTTTCTTAGCACAATCACAGCTGAGAAGCTTCGATGCATGTGCTCCATAACGCGTTACAAAATCACGCATTTAATCACACTTTGCATTACAAACAAAGAGGAACTTCTGTCAATGCATGATTTCCTGGTACACCGAGTACATTGATCAGCGCTTCCCGATTCATTTTACCCTTGCACCACCTTAGTTTGAGAAGAAGTATGAAAAAATATGAGGTTAACACAGAAAAACAGATCACCAATTGAATAATCGAATCGCCATCAATAATTGTTTTGGTAAAGCCATACTCAGTGTAATCCTCCTTCCATTTTATAATTTTTCCGCCACTAGCCATGAGTAAATGAACGGTAAAAAAGTAAGAGCGAAGCGAGGGTGACTTATTCAGGCAGGCAGGCGACAGCTGAATAGCTCGAATTTGGATATAAGTAGGTTCTATTTAGTCGCCAGAAATATCTTTGTTAGGAATGGAAGTTGAATTTAGTCTTTAAATAAAGAAAAAGTTATGCAATGATGACTAAATTTAACTATATAAAGTCAAAACTTTTATATATAAAGTCATTTCCGAATATATAAAGTCAAAACTTGATTATACAAATTCAGCGCTGGAATATATAAACTCAAAACTTGAATATATAAAGTCATTCCCAAATATATAAAGTCAAAACCTGAGTATATAAAGACAGCGTTGGAATATTTCTGAATATATAAAGTCAGCGTCGGAATATACAAAGTCAGCGCTGGAATATCCATCCATTTCCCAACCCGTTGAATCCGACCACAGGGTCACAGGTATCTGCTGGAGCCAATCCCAGCCAACACTGGGCGCAAGGCAGGAACCAATCCTGGGCAGGGCACATGCATCATTTTCAAAACATTAACCAAACAGTGTTTTTTTAATTCATTTTTCTGAATACGTTTTTGTTAACTTAGTTCAGTTGAGAGTTGTTTCAATCAATAGATTTTGACTTTCACTTTATATATTCAGGAGTGGGTTTATATACTCCGATGTTGACTTTATATAATAAGGAATGACTTTATAAATTCCGACGCAGACTTTATATATTCCAGCGATGACTTTATATATTCAACTTTTGACTTTATATATTCAGAAACAAGTTTGACTATATATATACACCGGCGCTCACTTTATATATTCAAGTTTTGACTTTATATATTCCGACAGTGACTTTATATATTCAAGTTTTGACTTTATATATTCTGACGCCGACTTTATATATTCATAAAATCAATGTATTTGCCTGTTTGGCACCCCATAGTACATGTGTGTGTGTATATATGTACACATGTATGTACAAAACAATTACATTGTCAATCATGTTACGTTATTATTAAAATGTTTCCTTTTCTTTTTACTTCTCCGCTGCCAAGCGCGGGTATTTTGGTATATACAGCATATATATATATATATATATATATATATATATATATATAGATATAGATATATAGATATAGATATATATATATATATATAGATATGAGAACAACACTCATATCAATGACAAACCAATTACATCAACAATCATGTTACGTTATTTTTAAAATTTTTCCTTTTCTTCTTCATAACTTCTTTAACACACTACTTCTCCGCTGCGAAGCACGGGTATTCTGCTAGTCAATAATATTTTGGAATTAGCTCTTAAAGCACTGAGAAAGTAGATTCTCTCCCCATTTCTTTTTCTTCTCCATGTATCTGTATCCGCCTAATAAAATCAGCAATGTATTCATTTTTACTATTTTTAAGTTTTAGTCCGTTGGCCATGCTCTCTTTCTCAGGGGTGGGGGTTGATTTGTTTTCATTTGTTTTTTTTTTTTTTGTAAAAATTGATCTATTTGTATGGAATTATTACAATAAAATCAATAAAATAAAAAAAAGAATTCACTTCTAATAATTAAAAAAGTATATAAATATAAAAATGCATAATAATGACTTCTTACATAATTAGACAAACTAAATGTTCCTATTTCAAATGTGCTTACTAATAAAGTTTTGTTTTAATGTAAAAATAAATTAAGGTTTAATTTAATTTTAACTATTTAAAAATATATTATTGTTAAGTATTTTAATATCCATCCATTCTTTTTTTCTAACACATGTATCCAAGACATGCAGGGAACCAAGGCCAGTCTTGCCTGCACTAGACAACCCTGGACTTAGCACCAGTCCATCACAAAGCACACTCACATGCATAGCCACACTGATTTATACTTGGCTTATTTAAAGTTACAAGAATATCTTTGGGATCTGTGAGGAAAACTGGAATACCCAGAGGAAAATCCATGTAGAGAAAAAGAGGATATACAACTAGTGATGGGCCTCAATTTGAACCCAGCACTTTGAGCCTGTGAGACAGCAGCATTCAATTCTGAGCATTTGTTGTTACCCATGCTGTAATACAGTATAATTATTAAAATTAGTAAATTGCATTAGAGGGGAAAGTGTCTTTCAAAATATTATTATTAGTGATATAGGCAGTTATCACATATTACAACTTACGGTGGAAGCATCTCAGATAGAAGTTTTTCTGTCCTTTGTTTTTCTACTTCCAGCTCCTCTGTTCTTTCTCTGATCAAATCTTCCAGATTACTAGAGTACTGTTCAAGCATCCTCAGCATTGAATCTATAATGTTGGTCTTTTTACCCTTGTTTATAGTTTTAAACTGACAACAAAATAGCCAAAACAAGAGAACAGGAAAAAATTAGATATCTGTATATCATAATGGCAATTATTGACAAAGTTGGCTTTAGGATTATGAAATTGTTTTAATGAATTTTGACTTTTTCTCACACAGTCCATTAACAAATGTTGATCTACAGTATATATACAGTATATAATTATATTTTCTTATATATATCTTATATATACCTTAATATATTAATATATGAGTGAGATAATTTCTAAACATATTATCTTACATTAATTTTCATATGTACATGCTGAACTATTTTGTTCCAAATAAATATTGCTATAATCTCAAGTAATGGTAAGTTATACATGCGTCTTTTCTAACTTTTTTATTCACAATTGAAAAAGGTCCCATTCTTTGACTTAAAAGAGGAACTAAAAGTTGATTGCAATACTTTTAAAATTACATTTAAACAGTTGTATCTCTAAAGAACCTTGTATTTCTCTTTTTTCAATATTGTTATTTTGGATTGTATGATAGGTTGCCAAATACAAAGCAATCACTGAAGTGCTAGGATCAGACTGATGCAGCCATATAATTGTAGGCACCACATAAACAAGAGGAAATCTCCTTCAGAAGTTAAAACAGTCAATTAAAGAACTACCTCTAATCTATATATAATTTACAGTCTAAGGCTGGCTCAGTGGGGATTATAGAATAGAGGAATAGGGCTGGGACTTTTCATGGGTGTCAGTCTTATTGTCTTTTTCATCTTTGCCACAAATGGGTCAATGAGAGGGATGAACTGGAATTTTTTTGTCCATAAAATACATTAAGCAGCAGAAGAGGTTCCTTGAATGATTGGACTTAATGATTAGGTTTGAAATGAAGTCTTGTAATGCCAGAATGCAGCATAATATAATGTAACATAAAGTCTCACATGTGAGTAGTCATTTTCCAGTAAGGAGATAAGAACAAAGGCAACAGAAAGAGAAAGATACAAATGTATATATTGCACATAACAAACTGAAAAGCTATAACAAGTGGACAGAGCATTCTTGGTTTATATAGTGTTTTGCTTTTTATTCTTTTTTATTAAAAAAAAAACTCACTTGATCAAATATGCTATCAAAGTCGGGCCTTCTTTCTGGTAGTTCACTCCAACATTGTTTCATTAGCTGAATGCATTCTAGTGGAGCTTGGTCTGGAGCCACTGTTGGACGGCACATAGGTGGAGGTTTCTTCACTTTTCTTATAATCTCTGAAGAAAATAAAATTCTCTAAGAACTGCTTGTTTAATACAGATATCAAAAACATATGAAAAGGAAATTTTTGTAGCCATATGTAAAATTATTAAGAGTTTTATTGTGACAGCAAGCATAAGGGTAAGCTATAATATGTTGCCTCTTGATAATGAGAGGTAACCAAGCTCCACACAAAGAGATAATCCTTGCACATATTTTTTATGAGTCATTATGAATGGGTTCACTAAAATATAGTGATGATATATTGTAATAATCCTTGCAATAAAGTATTATAGTTATACAGGGCTACTTAATAAAGATGCTTAGCATGTCCTAAAAATTAAGTTAAACCAGAGATTTATAGCCTTTGTCGTGACAAAAAAATAATGGAGCTGTAAGATGATTCAGAACTAGTATGGGGTGTTTTTTGACAGTTAATACAATATTTTCAGAAGACATACACATATACATATGAGGTACAGTATATATCTTCATAATATTTTTTTTAATGATGTCACGCTTGGTGGATATAAACTAGATTGAGCTATGAATGGTGAAATATGAGTGAAGCTGGGTGGGCTGCTTTTGATGAAATTTCAAATTTTTATGTTTTGTGGAAGAAAAAGTGTGTTGCTGGAAGATTACATTTGGGACATAAATGTTCAGAAAATGCTAATATAGTATTAACACAGAGATCTCTAAATGTCAGAATCCCTAGTATTGTCACTAAACTGAATACTCCATAAGTTAAACAAGGCTGAAATATGTGATTATCATGTAGGACCAATATAGAAAAGATTATCTACCTTAAAATGTGTACTCTAGTGGTTTCATGTCTTTACTAAACTGGATTGCTGGTAAATTGGTGATAATTAGTGTTGGCCAGAGCAGGGGGCAAAACATTCAGAAAGCTTTAGAACAAGATTCTCTTTTCCATTTCTAAGGAGGTATTTCAGATTTCAAGGATGTCTGCTCATTTCCAATATTTTATTGCAAATATTTTCAACCCAGTAATAGAGCTGAAAGTTAGGTAGTAGCATGACTCTTTAAGCTTAAGATCTCTGTATAGTCACCAATTTGGCTGTTTTAATTTCCAGATAAAAAGTTATAATTGAGTCTAACATTTCAAAGAAGGATTTACTGATACTGTATAGAAATATGCTTTGAAAGAGATATGGGAGCTTTTTGCAGATATTAATTTTGACAATATCGATTCTCTTGGCTAAAGTATGTCTGGTTTGATGCTGTCCATCATAGTAACAAAATTGTGTTTAAAGAGATCTTTATATTTCCTTGTAATATTTATTATTAGGTATTTAGACTGTTCTGACACAATCAGTGAAGACATATATAGCTTAGTCTGACATGTATGAGAATTCATTGGAAAAAGCACACTTTTATTCAAACTTATTTGGTCTTATGAAATTGTCCTAGCAAGCTGAATACTAATAGCATAAATGGATGTAGTCTGAGATATAAAGCCCCATTTCCTCAGCTTAAGAAGATATCTTCTGTCCAAGCCTTTATGATTTGTTGTATCTCTATATCTGCTTTTAGAGACAACTAGTGGTTTAATAGAAACCATAAAAAGCATTGGTGAAAAAGTACACTTTCCTAATTTGTAATAATCCAAGTTTATGTTATTAATACAGTGCAAGAGTTCTGGACTAGTATAAAGAAATATAATCGATGCAGATATATCAGAACCAAGCCCAAATTTATGCAATAGGATAAAAGGTATCCCCATCCCACTCTATCAAAGTCATTTTCTGTATCCAAGCATAGTAAGACCTCAGGAGATTCATATTTCTTAGGTGAATAATTAGATTAAAAAAAGCAATGAAAGCTTTATAATAATTTTCTGTCTTTTGTAAATTTAGTTTGATCTGATAATATTGCAGTGGTAAGCACTTTTTATTCTTCTAGCAAAACAATTCAAGAGCTTCTAGCATCATTATCCAGGAGCAGAATTGGTCTTTATAATGCACATTGTAATAAGTCTTTATTTTACTTTGTAAAGACAGTAATTGATGTTTGAAATAACATTTTTGGTCGAATTGTATTCTATCTATCTCCAATAAACATTGCTAACAATAATGGCATTGAGTTTCAAATATTTCAAAAAGTCGTCTTGATGGCCATCTGGATTTTAAAAAATTTCAGGGAGGTTTAGACGTTTGTCAAGCTCTTCTTCAATGCTCTTCAATACAGAGAGTATTGAGCTGCAGCATTTGTAAGAAGTCATTAATTTGAGCCTGACCTTTTTTTCTTCTTTAACATTTTATTGATTTTATTAAAATCAAATAACATTCCATACAAGCTAGTCAAGTTTAATAAAAGTAAGTTTGAAACAAATCTACCCCCATCCATGAGAAAGAGAGCTAGAACAACAGAGTAAAACTTTAAACTAGTAAAATAAGTAAATAGATAAATTAATAAATGAATAAAAATAAATAGAATAAAAAGAGGGGAGAGAATCTGATTCCATTCTAAAATGCTATTGATTATCCTGCCAGGTTTTGAAAACGTTTTGTACAGATCCTGATCAGTGAGAATTAGATTTTTTTTCAATTTCAGATTAGAGCCTGACCTTCTTCACACTGTGAGGAATAAAATAATTTACAGCATTCCTTAAATTTATTATTTATTTCCTTGTGATCCCTAATTTTATTTTCTGTTAAATTGTTAATCTTTATTTTTGTGTTACGAACTTCTGTATTTGTGCTAATATCTTACTGGCTCTTTCTCCATGTTCATAATAATGATGACGTGACTTAAAGATAAGTTGTTTCTTTTGTAGTGAAAAGATTTAATTCCAATCACAGAATCTATCCTTCCCTCTTGTGTGCCTTATTTGATGATCTAGCTTATTTGGTGTACCAGCAAACATGAGCAGGACAAAAGTGAACAGACAACTGAGAGCCAACAAAAGATATTTGAAAAGCTAAATGCTTGCAGCTAATGAGTAGCTGCTGTGGGGAAAAGTGCATACATTTATTTAGTGGTCACTAAAATGACAATTTTTTTGCTTGTTAAAATGTTATTAGCTTCACGTTTTGTGGCTTATCATGCCATTCCCACTGCTTTTGAAAAGCTTGTGAAAAAAGAAATGTTATTTTATGTTGGTATTTTAAAGCCTTAAAAGTAATACCTTTGTGAAATGTGTAAAGTAAGCGAGCCTGCCCCTTTAATGATACTGCATGGAGTACAACCTGTTTGGCAATTTGATGCTGTGCTGGGCCCACTCTGTTTTTTGATTAAGTGCATTTCAGTGTATGTATGTTTTGAAGGAAAAATGATCAGGGAATATTCCTGCTGTCATATCAGTTTACGAATCAGAGTATTAACAACCATTTTGACAGATTAAGAAATACACCTATGTACGTAATCAATCATTAGTACATGTGTTATTTGTTAAAAAAATGTTTTTTCATTCTGAAAAGTATATACCAAAACATAACTTTGGTATCTAGTGAAACCACCTGAATTTTTAATTATAACCTCATATGGGTTTTTGGCCATACTCCTATGTCCAAATTAACAGTTAATACTAACTTAATACTAACATAAGGGTGGCAATTTTAGACTTTTTTGGAGAGGAATTTCCCAGTACAATTATCCTACACTACCCTATCCTAATATTTACATGTTTTCATGGTTCCTCTTAATTTGTGTCATGTGTATAGTGTTTATCTTGCATTAAATGTTTTGTTATGCTACATATACACTTCATTTATATAAATTTAAATAAAAAAAATCTGTTAAGTAAATAAAACTAACCCACTTTTGATTTTAGTTGTGCGCATTTCTGACTGTGCTGTTTTGCTGGTGCACTAGTCCTGTGTGCTTCTGTTATGACAGCTTATTACTTTTTAGTGTCATTATTGTGTTTTGAGCATTTTTCCTTGTATTGCACTTGCATAATATTTAGTGCCTTTATTTTCTTTCTTTTTTTTTTTGTGATTGTATAACTGTATGAAGTTGTGCATTATGACCACATCACCTGGCAGGTATTGAAGTTACATGTTCCTCCTGGTTTTCAAGATTCTGCATTCCTTATTATAAATCATTCTTTATCAGTGCTAAGATTGAATGGTGGTAACAGATTCTCATGTTATTTTGAATATGTCTTTGGTTTATAAATTAAGCTTGGTAGTTTCAGTTTCTGTTTGATCCCTTGACTTCTTGACCTCAGCACTTTAATTCCATCCTTGATTTTTGTCTCTTCTATCTCTAGATCCATCCAAATATAGTTTCTTTATCTTGCTTTGTATTGGCAGAACAAACAATTTTAAAAATCTCAGGAATCAGCCCTGATTCTTTTCTAGTCTACAATTTATTATTATGTAAAATATGCATGAGATTTGTTTCCTCTTAAAACTGCCATACATATTTCCAACAGTGTTTCAGCAGAAATCTTGGAAGCTAAAAAGTAAGTTTGTGAGGAAATTCATTTTATGTAGGCCTCGTCAGCTAGCATTAATGGGTTAAGTCACCAGACGTAAGTTGGATTTATATGGCATAATGATATGAGCTCCAAAATAAGAAAAGCATGGTCAAATACAGCTTTGAAGATTTATTAGAGGATAAAAATAAATATATACATTGACAGTACTTTACTCAAGTTTTATATGATGTGTCATTCTCTTTCCATAGTTAAGCTGGTTAGAATGTTCACTTCAATTAAAATGCAAAAATTTCTTAAATTAAATTAATTAATAATGGTGCCCAACAATTTTTTTTGTCACATATGACCAACAAAATCTTAGTACAAGAAAAAAAATTACTTTTTAGTGTATTTTTGATAAAATTGTGCCTCTTAAAAATCTTTTTTTATATATTTTAGCCATCCCAATGCCACACAGTCCTCAGCACACTAAAAAACCTTGAATTGGTAATTTGACAGAAATGACATTAACGACAGAGTAGAATCGAACCTATGATCTTAAATTGAAATGCAACATTAATTTATGTTCATTTCTCATTCCAGAAAATCCTAACCACGGTGAAACCTTGCATGTGTGAAGTACCGGAAATATGTGTTTGTCTATTGGAGAATCAAACCTTCAATCTTTCTAAGAGAAACCCAAAACTGTATCCAATGAGCCAATATCACCAAATCAATTAAAAGAGTATTTTGGCAATTTTTTATATAAATGATGAAAAATTGTTAAAGTTAAAAAAAAATAGTTTGTGTGACATTGGTCTTAAACCTTTGGCCATTTGATTGAACGTCCAAAACGCTAACCACATGACCAATGTTGCTTAACTGTCATGTTGAAGTAATTTGATAAAACCTCAATATGAATTAATCAAAATGATTTTTTTTAAATTAATTTGTCTACATTGGTCTTGAACCTTTCACCGTTTGATCGAAAGTCCAACTCACTAACCACTTGGCCAACACCGCTAGTTTTTCATATATTTGTCTCTTAGCTAAAAGAACTATATATATGTGTAATCACTAAAAGTATCATATAAGGAAATGAGAAATTAAAATTTTGATGTAATTAATGCACAGATCCTGGGTTAAAACTGATGAAATATTGCAGTGCATGCAAAGTTTGAAGGAAATTGGTTCAGTAAAAGTGGCTAAAAATGTATTGCAAAACTTGACCCAGACAAACAGAGAGGCCAAGCTGAATAAAATCGTGTAATAATAATAATAAAAACAGTTTGTGAATGACTGGAATGAAAACAAAAATTTTTTTTATCTAATTTGGAAACAGAAATCAGGGGTCAGAGTGATTGTGTTCCTTAATAAACTGTGTAGTTATTGCCACAGCTTTAGATGTTATACCTGCATTTGCTTATGATCAATCCAAGTTTGGATTTAATATGCAGTTAAAGTCTTCCAGCTATTGTGAGATTTTGAGTGCTCATACTGGAAACTAATCCAAGTACACTTTAAGTATTAATACTCTGTCATTCATATTTGGTACGCAATATTTGGTGAAATAATTCAAATTGATGTAGATTCCCCTCAACCATAATTTACATTTACTTATTTGGCTGATGCCTTTATCCAAGGTGACTCCTAACATTTATGATACAATTGGTTACATTTCTTTTGGAGCACAAGCAGATCAACTGGCTTGCTCAGGGTCACACAGTGTCACTAGTGGGATTTGAATCCACAACCTCAGGGTTTGCAATCTAACACCTTAACCACTACACCATACTGCCTGCCTAATGTTCTGCCATAATATATTACCCTTCAACATCAGTAGCTACAAATAGACATATTTTGTGAATTGAATTTTCCACATCTCTGGTTTCTTGTGAGAGTTACAAATTAGATGAAACCAGTCTTCTTTTAGCTGAAAAAACTGACCCTTACTTATTATGTTTTTCTCCTGTTAAAGTACTATCTTGGCCTTTAAAGATGTGAGATGCGAGAGTACTTTCTTCTTAATGTTATGATTGAGGCCTTTAACATTCCAGCTTACAAAGATTATTAATTGACAAGAATTTCTGTTTCTGCTTTCTAGGAAACATTTTCAGATTTTGAATGAAGAACATAAACTCTTATATTTTAGCTTTATTACAAATTTCACATCTATGGTCCATTACTGGTTCATATAACAAGTAAAATAACCAATCAATTACAGAATAAACAGTGGAGTGGGGGGAAGAAATTATTCTGTTTACCTTCTGCTCTGCTGTTATATACAATATTACTTAATCAAAAGAAAAAAAACAACTAAATATTACTGCTCTTTTTACTTCTGTGAAGATTTACCTTCAGGGGACAGTCCCAACATACAGTAAGGTGAGCCACGGACAACCACTTCTTGTAATATAATTGCAAAACTGTAAACATCTCCTTTGCAGGTTCCTTTCCTGGACATATCTGGATCTCTAAGGAATTCAGGCGCTGTCCAAAAAAGCTCTGAAGCAAGAAATAATATATAACTGAATTCTTTAATATTAATGTAGGTGAGTTTAGAAATTTTTAATCCATGTATTACTTACTTACAAAATCAAAATTTACTGAAAAAAATATTCATTGATATTTAATTTTTTTAAGGATATTGCATATGGAAGCATTGATGTCTCACAATAGGATTTCAGAATCATTTTCTGTCTTCACAGTAGAAGTTGCATGTTGTTACCTCTGTTGGTGTGTGTTGCCCTTTTGGATTTGGTGAAGGTGAAGTTAACCTGGCTTCATATACGTAATTTCAGAAGATCATACGCGGCTTGAGAGTTTGTCATAGGGCAATTGTAATCACAATCATTGACAAATTTGACAGGAATATGAAACTGCATATTGAGTTAACCGTATTTCTGTCAAATGCAGAAAAAAACTGGAGTCCACAGAAGGCGCATATGGAAATATAAAAAACCCTTGAACATTCCAGGCTTTATTTTAACTTGAGGCTCACACACTACAGAGGAAGAATTTTTTCTAAACATCTTTGATGTACTTGTGGAAAAGTGCAAGTAAGAATTTGTATTTTCTAGATTACAGTATCTTCATGTAATCACTCTATGTGTGTCACTCCAGCTATAGCTGTAGAGTTCATAATATCCTTCTAGTTTCATATATTGACAAGAATACTGAATAATAAAAATGAACCTTTACCTTCTGCTTGTGGCTTAATACGAGGAACTTTCTGAGTCTCTAACAACTCATTGTAGCCATAGTCTGTGATTTTTAACACAAACCGTCCATCTACCACACAATTGCGTGATTTCAAGCGTCCATGAGGAAAGTCTTTGTGATGAAGGTATTTCATGCCCTGAGTGAAACAATAAATAAAATAACAATCATTGCTAAGACTCTGTACTGTAGTTATGATAATTTTTACATACCTGCAATATACTGTATATTTATATATATATATATATAAAAAACTAAAACACACATTTAAGTACATTAACATTTCTGTAAATTTGTTTGTTAATAGAAGGAACCACCAAACAAGTCTCTGGATATGAAATAATGAAGTATATAATAGTAGGTTTAGGGTATGCTATTTATTATAGACTCCAGCAGATATAATAAAAAAAACGAAAGTAAAAATTGTATTTTGGAATTTGGTGGATTATTTTCTTGTATCATATTTTTATTACAACATGAAAGTTAACTTTAATTTATTCATCAAAATGCATGTGGAAACAATACTTTGAAAATTAAACCTAGATTGGTGACTTACCTTAATCAAGTCTAGTAAAAGTGATGACTTGAACATCCAGTCCAACTTCACATCATCATTTCTAAGCAGATCCTGCAGACTTCCCCTAGAACAATGCTCCGTCACAATAGCAAAAATACCACACTCTGAGAAAAACCCTAGGAAAGGGTTTATGTTTTCATTTCGTAAGTCCTTCATCTGATCATATTCAGGAGAAAATTGACATAAAGAAGACACAGAGGAACATAACAACACATCTATAGAATGGAAAACCAATGGTTATGTATAATACAATATCAAATGTAGCACAAATGGCATAGGGAAAAAGTGTTTTCTTAAAATAATAGCCTATATTGTTAATAGCAGTCTCAAAAAAAGAAAAAAGTTGCTGATAATTGTGCAATTTTCAGTATTTGTTCCTGTAAAAGGAGGTGCTGTAGTACATTAACCATAAAGACTATATACAGTAACAAAGGAGCAGTGAAGGTTGGATAAATGCCATAAGAACTCCAAGGGACAGCGAATGAGTAAAATGTTCTTGAGATGTTTTGTACTGGATGCTTATTTCAATACTTGGGAGCTGCAAGTGAAGATGAGCAATGCTTTTAAGAGCATTTGAAGGAAGATGGACTAGTAGGTTAACAAAGTGAAGTAGAATGGAGGCTTTATAGAGAACCATAAAGGTCACAATAAGAAGTAGAAGAAGGGCAGTATAAATAAAACAAGAGACTGAGAACAGTCCATGTGAGGCAGCATTCTGAAATTAGTTGGACAGGCAGCAAAATTTTACCCGCCCGCAGGATGTTCCAAAAATCCATTAAGCAGAACAAGAGCTTGAACAAGAAGTTGAATAGCACAACTTTGACTGATTTTTCAGGTGATGCTGCTAATTATAGCACAGTTGCATTAGGGCAAATAAGTGGGATTTAGATTTAATTCTGTCCCTTTCAAGAGTCTTATTCACTGGGTATATCAGGTTTTGCTTTCTGTTTTTTCTGGCCTAGGCTTGTGACTTTGTTATTTAGTTTCACAGTTTTGGATTCTGGATTTTGTTCTTGGTCAGTAAGTTTACAGTTCAGATTTGGAATTTTGGTCTTTTCCTTCTGGTATGTTCTATATTTTTTCTGTTTTTGACTTTTGGTTTTCAGATTCTATGTCTATTTTTCTAAGTATCCTTGGACGTTTATTTTATTATTAGAATGTACTGTCCTTCCCTTCCTTTCCTTTATTTGAGTTTCTTCTTCTATTAGCTATATTTATGAATATTTATTTGTCTTCTTTTAAATTTTGCATTGATAAATTATTAAATAATTAGTCATTTCAGGTTGTATTACATTATGGGATTAAAATTTTTGTTGGACTTGAGATGGGTTTTAAGGTTTTTGCACTTCTCTGTGGGTGGTCCTTAGTAAAATAATTATGGTCAAATGATAATGAGAAGACTTTTTGGAGTGAGTTGGATGAAGGGATGAACAGTGTACCCAAGGTACAGACAGTGTTGATTGGGGCGGATTTCAATGGGCATGTTGATGACGGGAACAGTGGAGACGAGGAGGTAATGGGTAGGTATGGTGTCAAGGAGAGGAATGAAGAAGGTCAGAGGATAGTGGATTTTGCGAAAAGGATGGACATGGCTGTGGTGAATATGTATTTTAAGAAGAGGGAGGAACATAGGGTTATGTACAAGAGTGGAGGAAGATGCACACAGATAGATTACATCCTGTGCAGAAGAGTTGATCTGAAGGAGATTGAAGACTGCAAAGTAGTGGCAGGGTAAAGTGTAGTTGAGCAGCATAGGATGGTGGTCTGCAGGATGATGTTAGAGATCAAGAAGAGGAAGAGAGTGAGGGCAGAGCCAAGGATCAAATGGTGGAAGTTGAAAAAGGAAGACTGCAAGGTTGAGCTCAGGGGGAAGGTGAGACAGGAACTGGGTGGCAGTGAAGAGTTACCAGACAGCTGGGAAACTACAGTAGATGTAGTAAGGGTGACAGCAAGAAGTGTGCTTGGCGTGACATCTGGAAAGAGGAAGGAGGAAAAGGAAACCTGGTGGTGGAATGAGGAAATACAGGAGAGTATACAGAGGAAGAGGATGGCAAAGAAGAAGTGGGATAGTCAGAGAGATGCAGAAAGTAGACAAAAGTACAAGGAGATAAGGTGCAAGGTGAAGAGAGATGTGGCGAAGGCTAAAGAAAAGGCGTATGATGAGTTGAATGACAGGTTGGACACTAAGGAGGGAGTACCTGTACCGATTGGCTAGACAGAGGGACCGAGCTGGGAAAGATGTGCAGCACGTTAGGGTGATAAAGGATAAAGATGGAAGCATACTCATAAGCGAGGAGAGTGTGTTGAGCAGATGGAAAGAGTACTTTTCGAGGCTGATGAATGAAGAGAACGAGAGAGAGAAGAGGTTGGATGATGTGGAGATAGTGATTCACGAAGTGCAACGGATTAGCAAGGAAGAAGTAAGGACAGCTATGAAGACGATGAAAAATGTAAAGGACGTTGGTCCAGATGACACACCTATGGAAGCATGGAGTTGTTTAGGAGAGATGCCAGTGGCGTTTTTAACCAGATTATTTAATGGAATCTTGGAAAGTGAGAGGACGCCTGAGGAGTGGAGAAGAAGTGTACTGGTGCCGATATTTAAGAATAAGGGGGATGTACAGGACTGCAGTAACTACAGGGGAATAAAATTGATGAACCACAGCATGAAGTTATGGGAAAGAGTAGTGGAAGCTAGGTTAAAAAGTGAGGTGATGATTAGTGAGCAGCAGTATAGTTTCATGTCAAGAAAGAGCACCACAGATACAGTACAATGTTTGCCTTGAGGGTGTTGATGGAGAAGTTTAGAGAAAGCCAGAAGGAGTTGCGTCTTTGTGGACGTGAAGAAAGCATATGACAGGGTGCCTCAAGAGGAGCTGTGGTATTGTATGAGGAAGTCGGGAGCGGCAGAGAAGTACGTAACAATTGTACAGGATATGTATGAGGGAAGTGTGACAGTGGTGAGGTCTGCGGTAGGAGTGACGGATGCATTCAAAGTGGAGGTGGGATTACATCCGGGATCGGCTCTGAGCCCTTTCTTATTTGCAATGGTGATGGACAGGTTGACAGATGAGATTAGACAGGAGTCCCCATGGACTATGATGTTCACTGATGACATTGTGGTCTGTAGTGATAGTAGGGAGCAGGTTGAGGAGACCCTGGAGAGGTGGAGATATGCTCTAAAGAGGAGAAGAGAATACATGTGTGTAAATGGGAGGGTACTGGAATGGTGAGGATGCAGGGAGTAGAGTTAGCGAAGGAGGATGAGTTTTAATACTTGGATCAACAGTACAGAGTAATGGGGATTGTGAAAGAGAGGTGAAAAAGAGAGTGCAGGCAGGGTGGAATGGGTGGAGAAGAGTGTGTGGAGTAATTTGTGACAGACGAGTATCAGCAAGAGTGAAAGGGAAGGTCTACAGGACGGTAGTGAGACCAGCTGTGTTATATGGGTTGGAGACGGTGGCACTGACCAGAAAGCAGGAGACAGAGCAGGAAGTAGCAGAGTTAAAGATGCTAAGATATGTAATGGCTGTGACGAGGATGGATAGGATTAGAAATGAGTTAATTAGAGGGTCAGCTCAAGTTGGACGGTTAGGAGACAAAGTCAGATAGGAAAGATTGCATTGGTTTGGACATGTGCAGAGGAGAGATGCTGGGTATATTGGGAGAAGGATGCTAAGGATAGAGCTGCCAGGGAAGAGGAAAAGAGGAAGGCTTAAGCAAAGGTTTATGGATGTGGTGAGAGAGGATATGCAGGTGATGGGTGTAACAGAGCAAGATGCATAGGACAGAAAGATATGGAAGAAGATGATCCGCTGTGGCGACCCCTAACGGGAGCAGCCAGAAGTAGAAGAAGAAGATCTGATTGCTTTTATTGTTTCAAGAGCACCTTTTGCCTATGATCTAATGGATACAGAATGTATTGTGCAACTAATGGCTTTTTAATGAGATAAGGCAGACACCTAACCTGCTGGTCATTAAACTCATTAAAAAATGTATAGCAGTATGAATTAACCAAGACTCCATGCTTGTTATTGTAGCCAAAGTGGAAATTGTCAAAAGCAGGGAAATTTTAAAGATTAACTAGAAATTACTAGGAAGGCAAAATTTTATTTTTAAGGAAAACCAGAAGTGAAATTTGTAAACAAGAAAAAATGTAAAATTTAAAAATTGAAGTAATCATTTAAGGATCCAAATTCAAGATAGATGCTAAGTATCAGCATTAAAAATGCAAGACAGAAGTCTTGAAAATAACATATTTATTCTCCAATGCTAGCCATTTTTTAAAGAGTCTAAAAGCCTGTACTGTATGCTGAGTAATGTGTACCATCATCTTACATAATTTCAATGCTGATAAGTCATATGACTGACAACATGTTTTGATAGCAGCATTATATCCACCTTCATGAAAACAAGCAGAAAATTAGAGGTGCTTGCAAGTAAAAACAACTACCAGTGGGACCTGCAGGGACTTCAATAAAATAACAATAAGGTATAATTAAAAATTAATTGTTAATTGAGAGATATTCAAGAAAATAGATTCTGTTGTTTGAATATACAGATTCTGATGATATGTTTATTAAGCCAGATTTTTAGAAAAATAAACTAAAGTGACAGAAAAATGTTAAAAAGAGAAAAAAGAGTGTAGATTTTGGAATACAAATACAAAAATTAAAATAAAGGTGAATTATTAATAGTTCTGATTCTTGTTAATGTTTATTGGCATGTTTATGGTACAGTGTACTTTGAAATTCTTACATGCCATTAATACAATAATCTAATTTGAAAACTCTCATTTCAGCTCTAAAGTACTAAGTAAGTGAATACATTAATATTGTAGCAGATTAACATTTCCATGTAGCAGAGATCACACTCACAAAGCAGAATATTTTAGATGAGACTAAAGTCTTGTATTTAATAATGCTGATAAGAAGTGTAACTAAACATATGGTGACACATAACAGAATCCCAGTCACAACAATGCAAAGAAAATGGATCAATAACACATTGTATGCTGGAAAAGGTTGAACACAAAAGTGTTTACAAATGACTGCAGATATACAATGTGTATACAAATGACTACAGAGACCTTGTAGAAGGATGTTTGCCCTCCATTATCTGCCCTGTTGGGTACATTCCCTTTTCGTTAACTCTTCAGACAGCATGCTTCCCTTTATGCCAATACTACCAACAGAGAAGCATTTTAGAAGCTTGTAGTTTCACTAAACTGCACAATGTGCCATTAATTACATAATACATTCACAAAAAGGGTAATGAAGTAATACACAGTGTCACGCACGCGCGAGTAGGAGGCCGCGGATTGACTAAGCACCTGAAACCACTCGCCGCCAGGGAATGGTGGGGTATTAACTTTCTCCCTCTGCTTCCTCATAGGAAAAAAGACCGTCCTGCACCATAGGCATGGATGACCGCAGTGCGATACTTCCGCCCTTCCTCCGCCATCTTGCCCTGACGTCATCCTTCCCATCCTCCCTTGCGGTCCTTCCCGACATTCCTCCACTTCCGGCTCCTCCCCAATAAAATGGCCGCGACGCCAGGAGTCGGCGTCGCGCATTATGAACTGTTTAGTTTATGATTTTGACCTGTTTTTTGTTTATCTGTACAATATACGGGGCCGGAAAACCCCAACCCTTGCTACTGTCTCTCTCGGTCCTTTACAACAGTTACCCAGACAATGATGTCATTGTAATAAAACATACATTTGTATCAAAAAGACTTATTTATTCACACCAAGGGGAACTACAGTATATTCCTATAACATATTACCATAAATATTACATATAATTACAGAAAAGACATGCTCTTCTGTGACGAAAGACTGAGGAAACAAACTACTTTAATTTTAAAAACAGAAAACCAGAGCAAAGACCCTATTTGAATTTACAACAAGCAGAATTCTAACAGATAAATAATAAATCACATTTAATTCTAAGTTAAGAAAGTTGTAATTAAGAAAATAAAAACAAAGTAAATAATTATTGGCAATCAGAAAAGACCTAGACCTCATTTAAAATCTGTTTGAATGATCTACTGCTATACTGATAACTGACCAAAATAGTACAATCAGCTTAAATGTATACCCCTTTCTATTAATTATGCTCAAATAATGTGTATACTTTTTATTCAGTTGTACTACTTTCTCCATATTTATTTTCATATTTAATGATATATAATCTTTTAAATTACAAAAGTACCATCCCAAAGAACCTACTCAAACTATGAAATGTATGCTAACATAATATGCAATATATAGCAGATTAAAGGAGAACTGAATTACAAATTTCTTAAGTGACTCCAGGTATAAATGATTTTATCTGCATATTTACCTTTCTTAAAATACTGGTAGAGCTTGGCCTGACATCTCTGAAAGATCCATTTTCAAACTTCTTCAGCCAAACCCAGTCTCCCTATCAAAAGAACTGCATTACAGAAATGCTTTTTGTATTTTTTAAGAAACTGCATATTTTTAATCTTAAAAATTTCAAGAACATCATATATAAATACAAATTATTGAACACAAACCAAGCAGCTCAAGGTGTATGCCATTTCAAATTATCTGCCCATTTAGTTCCTAAAACACCTTTTTCAATGAAGGACTGTGGGTGGCTAGAGACTATTCTGGCAGGACAGATGGGATACCAGTCTGTTACCACTCATATTTATTCACATAACTGTTAGATTCTCTTTAATTGAACACACACATTTTTTTGGGATGAAACATGAGCACCCAAAGAAAACTTGTGGAACCCAGCAGAACACATAATCTAGACATACTGTAAATGACAAGGCTGCAATTCAGACTCACGTTCAAGAAGCCGAAGAGTGGAAACCACTGTATTAAATTATGAATTTTAGGCTACTTGTTTGTGTTTTAGAAAGTCATCAAAGATTTATCTCATTATTAGACAGACACATTCGAAAATATGGGAATGCCATTTTACCATTTTAAATGCAATAAAAATATTTTCAACAATATTTGCATGTAGTCATTTGGATATTACTCGCAGAGTTTTACCATGCATTTTTCACAACAGTCTATGTAATAGATCTAATTACACCTATTGTAAGAATGTTGAAAGAAACTTTTTGTTTCTGCTTTGGCATTATCTTCTTAATAGTGGCTATATGTGACTTGTACAGTCACCATATGACAACTTAAACACTGATTGCAAATATCTTGATTTTGATGCCGTACTGCAAAATTTGTACTTATTCTTACTTGTTCCGTAATATATAAAATGACAATTCTTCTATATAATCACCACAAAGTGACTGTTGCATTCACAAGGAACATTATATATTTTTAACAAACATTTGTTAAATACACAAAAGCCTTTTCAGTATTTGAGTATATTGCTATGGAAAGTTTTGTTGTTATTTATATAATCAAATGTTTATGATTTTTGGTCTTTGAGTGTAGTTACTACAAAATCCATTTAATAATAGTATATATGATTTTGAATTCTAATTATGGCAATTCAGAAAGCTGTGTTTGAAACCCAATTTCCTCCTACAGTCCAACAGCATACAGAGCCAAAATTGGCAAGGTCTGGGCATGTTGTATGAGTGTACTCTGTGATGGACTAGCATTCCATCTAGGAATAGCATTTGCCTGCCACCCAATAATGTGCTAGGATTGGCAAAAACTGTAGCAACTCTGTAGTAGATTAAGCTGGTTCAGGAAATGGGTAGTTGGATGAATATGTTTGATATTTCTACCACCCCAGGTCCATGACCAGTAAAAATTTGTGTAGTAATAGATGGAAGAATAATTGTCAGGGTTAACTGTAGCTCCATAATATAACTGACAGGATGAATCAGGTCTGCTTAGGTTGTCTTACAAGTAAAATTTATAAGTTGAGCAAGTGAATTGGAGGGTAATAGCAGTTTTGTATTTTGTTCTGGTATAATTGTCTCACAATACAGCACATTACTGACAGGAAACTATGAATCAGATGTTTTTTAATTCATCTATCATCCATCCATTATCCAACCCACCATATCCTAACTACAGGGTCATGCCAATCTCAGCCAACACAGGGCACAAGGCAGGAAACAAACCCAGGCAGGACGCCAGCCCACCGCAGGGAACATCCACCAAGCACACACTAGGGACACTTTAGGATCACCAATACACCTAACTTGCATGTCTTTGGACTGTGGGAGGAAACCAGAGCACCCAGAGGAAACCCATGCAGACACAGGGAGAACATGCAAAAAGCAAACCCGGGTTTCCTTACTGCAAGGCGGCAGCGCTACCACTGCGTCAGTGTGCTGCCCTCATCTATCAATATTAAAAAATAATTTGAAATGATTAAGTGACTTGAGGGTGGCACAGTGGGTAGCGCTGCTGTTGGCTGGATTGGCTCCAGCAGACCCCCGTGACCCTGTAGTTAGGATGTAACGGGTTGGATAATGGGTGAATGGATGAATGGATAAGTGACCTGAAAAATTAAGGATGAAATAAAATCACTGTGGTCTATCCACCTGGCCTTCCTATTGTAATTGGTGGTTTTGGAAATGAGTAATTTCAAGCTATATGTGAACCAGTGAGCAGAGCAGTTGCACCCGAGCCAATGAGGACTGCATGGTTGTTGCTTTTAATATGTGTGTCTACTTAACGTCAGACAAAAAAGTTAATGGTATTTTTATTTTGACAAGTCCATAAAGTGAAAGTATAACTATTAACCTTTATATGCTTGATGTATCTCACTAACGGTGGTTATTTTTAAATGGATTTAATTTAGTTTCATATGAGGGGGCTAATTTGTTTTTATTGCCCTGTGGCTTATCAGATTATAGCTATGACACTGATTGTAACATATGCTAATATTACACAGAGTAAGACTATAACTGAAGGATAAAAAAAAAGCATTCAGTCAGGTGCTTTTGAAAAGATCACTGTAAGGCCTATGCAATCAGCAACAATCCTGAAGATCTGTTAATTATGATAAATATATAAACATTTATTAATTATAGCAAAAATAAATTCCACGTTTTTGTCTACTCCAACAAACTTTTTTTTAATGTGCCGCTTTTTCAAAAGTGGTTAAAGTTAACCCGGTTTAAAATTGGGTTTGGTCTTGTTGTTAAAATTGCAGCATTTCTTTATGCAGGGCATCATAATATATAAAGAGCTACACTCATAAATTATAGAACTGTCAAACAAATTATTTTATTGAATAAAACATAACTATACTACATTTGAGCAAAAGACTTTATATTTTATTTATTTTATTCCCTAAAATCAATTTGCTGCCGACTGCTTAATGTTTTTTATCCTTTAAACAAAGTCTCATTTGTTATATAATGCTGTCATTATAGTAGTTTATAGATGTCATTTATAGTAATAGTATAGATGTCATTGAATCCTAAACTAGAGCTTTATGAAGGTTGTTAAAAGTATTCCTTTTAAAATAGGGCTGTTTATGTTGATCATAAACATCACACTTGACATAAATGATGTCTGTACCTCATATACAGCTACATTAGATGTCTCATAGGTTGCAAATGTTATACTTTTTGCTGAATGGGAGTGTGCTAATGATTTTACACTCCGTCCTTCAATGATGCTTTTGGTGTCACAGATGTCTTCTAGAGTCAACTTCTAGAACAGGAAATAAGAAAAGAGAGATTTCAGAATACTATTACAATATTCACATCTTGTATAATATTAGTTTACATATATATGATGTTTACAAATCAGTTTTCCTTGGTCTGTATGGACTTAAGAAAAACTATTTTTTATTAATTGTAATACTTACCCTTTTGCTCAATTGTGGGTTTATAAAAGTCAAATCTTCTAAACTGAGAAGGATTTTATTCGGACCTTTAACAAGCTGGATCTGTTGAATGCGACGTCTGCAAAAAAATACTGTTTAAATAGCAGCGAAGGTTGAACCGGTTGTGCTATAGATAGACTAAGTGCTTAGAAATAAAACACTGCTGCTGATTTTTGTTGCAATTGAGGAATTGTGTTTGATATACAGTATTTGCAGCTCTTCATAAGACAATGTTTTTGCTACCTGATTCAGTTGTTTATAAAACAATGCTTTTGCTATCAGATTAAATCAGACTTCTGATTATATTCTTCTGTATTTTCTTTTAAGTATTGCTTGACAAAGCAATAAGAGCCATCATTTACGTTTTCTTAATAATACATGAAACCAGTCTAAAATGATTCACCACCTGTACATTTTCCTGACACATTAATAAATATTTCAATACTCATTTTGAGTTTTCTGTCTCTAGTATCTTGCTCTTTCTGATGCATTATACAACTTACCATCGTACAGTACATGCCTTTTTTCATAGTTTATTTGAAGTGAGTTGAATGATTTATTCACTTTTGCAAAACCAAGGCTCAGAACTGCTAAAGACAGTTAGTTATGTTTAATGCTGACTGCACATTGAACCTACAGTGTATGTGCTAAGTACGTTTCTAAAGAAGACCTGAATTTTCCCCCTAGTGGTTAAATCTGAGATCCTCAAATTCTCATATTGTTGAACTTGTTTTAAAGCAAGTGCTTTGGTAGAATTTGTTAACTATATGCCATCTTACACAACGGAACATTAAAAATGTATAATACATAAAATATTTACTCATTTTACTAAAGCATTTAATAAAAACACATTTATTTTAGCTTAATTATTCATTCATTTAATGTCTTATTTCAGATTAAGAGCTTTACAGTTAATGTTCGTGTCAGATACACATGTTCATGGTCCCTGTCTCAAAAATAAATAAAAAAAAATGTTACTTTCATCACACAATATTATTTTTTCAGTAGGCTAAGTCTCTTTTTTCTTCCATGTTTCAACTGAATGTGTGTTATTAAGTTAAAAATCAATCATGAGTATGAAGCTCTGAGAAATATGTTGTTAAAGTTTGCATTTAACATACTGCATACAAACACATTAGCATTAATTATGAAGATTCTGCGTCTCACTATGCATTAGAGTTTATGTGGTAAACAACTATGTGCAGGTCAGTTTTGACTTTAGACTACAACTATGGTATAACAAATGCACACATATAGATAACTGCATATTCATATAAAGTATATTTTTACCTGATCATAAGAGCTAATCCCACTCCAAAAAGGCCAAGAGATAATATGAGAGCAAATATAAGAATCACAAAGGTGAGCTCCACACCTACTGGTCAAAAGTACACAAAATAAGCAAGTTATTTATTATTTAGTAAAACTAGTATTTTCCAATATCGTTACCTTCATATTACAGATATTTTCTAACAATTAAATGCTAAATAACACACAATTTTAATATCCAAATGTTTAATCTGCTTAGAACATTTTTGATTACAGAATATAAAGGAAGGTAAACATTTGTCACCTAGGATTGACACTGCACTGAGTGGACAGTATAGTAGAAATATCTTCTTTTTTAATTGATTGGTTAATCATTGACACAATCTTATATGTTAATATCAGATAGTGGAGGAAAAAAGAACAAAATAAATATTTAAATAATTTTTCACAAAGCATGATAGGGGGTACTTGATATGTTGGCATTAATATATGAGGAACATTACACTTCCTATGGTTTTCATACAAGATGATCTCACAGGAGTATGGAGATTAAACGGTTACCCTAAAAACATCCAGTCAACAGAGGTTCTCTGGTGAGGCTCGGACAACTGATATATGGGGAAGATAGAAGCTAATTAATTTCAGTCAGCCTACAGTTGAGTGCAACAGTGTTGCAAAAAGAAGCAATTAAGATAACACATGTCATACCTTGGACCTCATAGATTATGTCTGCAGGTTATCCCAATTAATTCCAAGTCTCTTAGTGAAAAACAATTAAATGAAGTTGCATTGGGCTAAAGAACATACACACTACAAGACTGAATAACTGGTACTCTTCCTGCTGATTTACAGTAATAGAAATGTTATATAATACCATAAGTCTATGTATTAAAACTCCCAGGTATCATCAGTGTATGCTCTTGGTGGCAGTGGAATAGTATGTGTCTGTCATATTACATGGTGAGTCCTTTCATCCAAGCAGATGAGTGCTAGAATGTCTTGGGATATCTAATTATCATTGTCAATAAGGTGCATCTCTTTATAGCAGCAGTATGCCCATCTAGCCAAATAATGCTCCATTCCAAAAGCTTTTGAAAGCTCAGAATATTATCCGGAGCATAGCAGTGGTTTCATCTTATTTTAGAAGGCACTCCAATCACCAGATGTGGTAATCCATCTATGGGTAAAGATGGAATGAGCTATTAAGGGTATAGGTAAATCACAAGGCAATCTGCAACAAATATGTTCTAGCAAGCCTGTGCCACACTTACTATTCCTAGTTGAGATTATGCCCTGATAATTTCACACTATTGTGAGAACAAATGGAAGACCAATCCACTATTAATGCACTAGATATATCAAGTAATGTTGGGGGGCAGCATGGTACTAAGTGACATTTACTGTAATCTAATTACATTTCCCTGTAACAAAATAGAAAAATGTGTTACAGTTATAAATTCTTGCAATCACATAACAGTTACTGATTTAACTAGAATTTTATTACTTTCATTACACAATTTTTAAAGCAAATATGTAAAAGTTAATGTCTTGAAGTGCAGACATTCCTTCTCTCATAATATGCTATGAATTTCATACAATGCCCTGAATTTTACAATGCTGGCTGATTAAAGATGTGTTTTGCTTTTAAAATTTTTGTTACTTCAGACGTACAGCCTGTTGATTTATGAGATTAGATTTACAGAGAAAAAGTCTTTGATACCAATCAAAAAAAAATTACTGTAACCGTTATGCATTGTTAAATGTAATGCATTATTCTGATATGTATTTTGATTTTTTTTCAAATTACTTTAATGTTCCCATGAAAATACAAAAATCTGTGCACAAGTAAGGTAACCAAATCTTTACCTTAATTATTAATAAATATAAGAGAGCTAATTGTAAAATGTAAATACTTTCTTTTAAATTACCATGTTCCTTTTAGCTACTGCAAACAGCACAGAGGTGGAAGAGACTGTGTTGCATGGCTGTGTTGATTGTTTTACACAGTAAAAACATCAGATAATTGTCCACAAATGATCAACAAGTGCTCTTTTTCTGCTGGCCCGCTGCACTAGCAATAATTTTATCATTTACTAACTCCATGTTTGCAACTGATCAAGTAGTTAATATATATAAAGTAGGTTTATTTATATATTTGAAATGGCATAGTATTAATGTATGTCATGCAGTTTACTTGTTTAACTGATGAATTCATGTGCTCGGTTTTCGGTTTTATTAAAATACAGATGGGATATATGGTTGTCATCCTTTTATTTTCCAAATGTTACATGTTTGCATGGGTTTAGAGAGTGAGATAAAGTGATATATATTTTTTTTGCATTAACATTATAATTTCTGAGTTAAAAATACCCAATCCAGGAAAACAGATACATTAACAATAGGGTACTTACTTTTGTTCCACATGTTGACCTATAGCTATATTAAAGCTATTTCCTCCGTAATTATTTTTCACTTTCAGTCAACTAGTGTTGGAGTTCCGTGAAAAATAATACTCTAAACAGATACCCTCTGTAACTTGTAGTGATGGCTGAGAAAATTGCTGAATCTCATGTTTTCATGCAGAACTGAGATTACAAAGTTTATTATATATACAGTCCAGTCGTGACCAATTTTGAACAATGGAAAAAATAAAAGATCTCACGTTACTTGTTTCATGTAATCTACATGTCAGCTATCCAGTTGTATACTCAAAAGGTGTAAAACGCTTTTATTTTTTACTAAAATATTGTTAAACAGATACATGCAATAAAATCAGAGTACATCATAAACATGAAGTTCAAGTCACTTGGGATTGCCTTTTTGAAATGAAGATTAGCCTGTCCACCTCATTGGTCAAGAGTCTTATGTTAAGATCACTACCTGGTTGTGAGTTGGATCAGAAAGTGGGAAAACATGCAAGGCAGACCAGGCAGAACCAAACATGAGTGAGAGTGTGCTAGGGAGATGTCCCCATTCTGGGAATCTTCGATTTTGAAATGCAAATTTCTCTTTAATTTCAAGGAAGACTGGAGACACTGAACCAAATGGGCCATGTTTTGACACTGCATTGCTGAGGTTGCTATGCAGAGCTGTGGATGTTAAGGTCATTGGTGAGTGCTGTGGCAGTAATCCCTGAACCCAGAGATTTAAACCAGCAGTAAAAAAACCTGCCAGATTGAAGAAGGAGGCCATTTGAGCTTGGTTAGTGTGTGGAACTCCAGGGGCAGTTGCCAGGTACCTACAATCCAAATAGAGTGTAGCAATTGGAGTTGCGGAAGCAATAACGTAAAATGACCTTTGGTTGGCCTCAAAGTGATTCTGATAAACTGTCAAGCAACTCAGGAGGGAGAAGCAGTGCTTTTCCAATGTGTTTTATACCAGGGATGGATTGCTGCTGATCTCACCTAGGGATGTATAGTTGGGTGGTGAAAGGAGCACTTTGAGGACCTCCTAAATCCCACTGACAAGCCTTCCTTTAAGGAAGCAGAGTCAGGGGACTCCAGAGGAGGACTCAGCCTTCTTTGTAGCTAAGGTTGCTGAGGTGGTTAAAACCTCCATGACTGCAAGGGCCTGGTGTGGGGTTGACTTTCATCCTCAATTCTTAAAGGCTCTCGATGTTGTTAGACTTTTTTATCTGACACTCCTCTCCAACATTGCGTGGAAGTCAGATTGGTTAACTATGGGGATGTTCCCCATCTTTAAGAAAAGGGACCGAAGAGTATGTTCCAATTTTAGGGAGTGATAACACTTCTTAATCTCCCTGGAAAGGCCTATGCCTATGCCCATTCCTGTTGAATGTGGGACTCTGCTAGGGCTGCTGTTTGTCTCTGATTCTGTTCATAATTTTTATGGACAGAATTTCTAGACAAAGTCAATAAGTGGTGATTTTCCAGTTCAGTGACCTCAGGATCGCATCTCTGCTTTTTGAGGATAGTCCTGCTGGCATCATCAGTTAGTAATCTTAGACTTGCACTGGGGAAGTCTTTAGTTGAGTGTGAAGTGGCCAGGATGAGGATTAGCAGCTCTCTACGTTTGAGGTTATGGTTCTTGGGTAGAAAAGGGTGGAGAGCCCTTTCCAGATTGGGGATGAGGAGCAGTTTGCCTTAGAAGAAGGAGATTAAGTATATTGGGATCACAGGATTTTGTTCATGAGTAAGGAAATAAGGGAATGGGTGATGGACAGTCGAGTGGAAGTTGTATCAGCCAGTCATGATGAAGAGAGAGCTGAGCTGCAAAGCAAAACTACTAATTTAAAAGTCAATTAATGCTTCCAACCTCACCTATCGTCACAACCTGTGTTTATGGTACAAATTACATAAATTAGTTTACCTCACATGTTGTCTCTGCTTAGCACATAGTAAGAGGAACATAGACATTCGGGAGGAGCCCAAAGTAGATCTGCTGCTCCTCCAACAAAGTAGCCAATTGAGGCAGTTTAGACATCTGATTGGTATGCCTCCTAGACACCTACTTTGGGTGATGTTTCAGGCATGTCCAACTGGGAGGAGACCTCGGAATACACCAAGGACATGCTGGAGAGATTTATATCTTTTGGCTGGCCTGGGAAGACCTTGGTATCCCCTGGAGGAGTTGGAAGAGATGGTGGACAAAACAGACATCTGGGTGTCTTTACTTAGACTTCTGACCCCACAAGCCGGACCCAGATAAGTAGCAGAAAATGGATGGTTGGATAGATGGATGGCATGTGTTAAGCACGTTTTGAGCGTATGACTTAGGTAAATGAAATGTGGATTATGTGACACAAGTATCATGATATTTTGTATTTCTTTTATCCATGGACTTTTGGGAGTTTTTTATGTTTTCCATGGACTTTTCATTTGAAATTGTGCTTTATAAGTCACTATTGGCTTGTATTATATCATAAACTTTTTTATGTGTTCTGCACGAAAACGATAAGATTCAAAGTACATGGGGTAAGTAAGATATAAAAATATTATCATTTTGGCATGGAGTATTCCATTAAAACAAAATATGAAATTTAATCTCTTTTAGTTGCAAGTTAGACAATTGTTTCTGTACTACAGCTTTCAAGTATGAAGGTATCACAAACTTCTTCTTCCATGAATAAAAGTATCTAAAATACACTTATCAGCCATAACATTAAAATCACTGAAAGGTGAAGTGAATAAAATTGATTACCTAGTGATAGCTGCACTTTTTAAGGGGTAGGATATATTAAGCAGCAAGGAACAGTCATGTCTTGAAAGTGATGTATTTTGTATGCAGGAAAAATGTGCAAGCGTAAGGATCTGAAGGACTTTGACAGAGCAAAATTATGATGGCTAGATGATTGGCTCAGAGCCTCTCCAAAACAGCAGGTCTTGTGAGGTTTTCCTGTTGTGCAGTGGTTATTACCTAACAAAAGTGGTCCAAGGAAGGACAACCGGTGAACCAATGACTGGATCCTGGCCGCTCAAGGCTCATTGATGCACATGGGAAGTCCGTCTGGTCTGATCCCACAGAACGGCTACTGTAGCACAAATTGCTGAAAACCCTAACGCTGGTTATGAGAGAAAGGTGTCAGAATGCACAGTGCATCATATCTTGCACTTTGGACTGTGTAGTTGTAGTCTGGTTGGAGTGTTCATGCCTACCCCTGTCCACGGTGAAAGCACCTCCAATGAGCATGTAAATGTCAAGAGCTGACCATGGAGCAATGGAAGACGGTGGTCTGGTCTGATTTTAATTTTGTGGCTGATTGGTGTATGTTAGTGTTAAGTAACTAACTCTGAATGATTTGATTAAGCACCGATCTTGCTAGGTCATACGTTTTGGGATTGATCTATATGAAGAACATTTAGGGGAACAAATAGATTAAAATAGTGCTTAGCGAATAGAATTGGGTCCAATGTTTTCCTAATCCTTTCATGGCATTATTTGAAGTAACACCAGGTGTGATAAGATTATGCATGCAGTGATAAACCTGTTGCAATCTCTTACTTTACATTGTTTGCATATTGCCTTATGCAGAAGAGTCCTAACCATCCACTATAACTCAAAGTAAGAGCAACATTAATGTTCGTATGAAAATTCCCGTCACTGTTCTGTTTTTTTTTTGTATTTTTTTAATACACCCAAGAATACATAATATTTTTGTTAAAATAGCTCTCCTAACTTGTTAGGGGTTGGATTTAAGTGTTGATTATGTTTTAAGTCATCTTAATTTTGTGAAACCTCTACTCTTTGTATTTTTCATTGATATGGGGACTACTTATTGTAATGTGATCTTTAAACTCAATAAAACATACATTAAAGAATAGTATATGTAATAGTTTAAATGTCCTTGAGATGTGGGTAAAATCTCAGATACACTGAGATATTTCATGTTGACGCTAGGACTGTAACTCAGCCAAAATTTAAACCCAAGTCCATAATGTCATAAATACTAAAATCAACAGCGTCATGCCCAGACCCCAGGAAATTTTTCATTGTGGATACAATTGTTCAATATATATAAATGACAATTAAATGAGGATGTATTTAATTGTGGATAATGTCACTCAATACATAGAAATGACAGTGAAACTCTTTAATGTTCACCCACCTTTGTTTAATGTAATTAAATCAGCAGCACAAGATGTCCAAAAACATATGAAATGCATATTTTAAATACCAAAACATATATAACTTGCTTCTTTGCTACCAACCTTAAGCATTTTCTTCCTTTGGTATAGATACAATACTAAAATAAACTATGCTGCAAGAATAGAGGAAATGAATTAACAGTACTTTACCTCCTGTGCAAATTTTATTTTCATCAAACCAGCATCTGGAGTCAGGGGCAGGAGGTGATCCCCCAGGAAAGTGAATAACTCTTCCCAGAAATCTCACCATGTCTGATGACATATCTATATAATGTGTGCTGTACAGCTGGCTGTGTAGTCCATTTGAATCTAAGATGACATAATTAGTAAGACCATCTCCCCTGCTGTCAGTTTGAATTCTCTGATTAAAGCCATTAAATGTTATATTCCTGGTATATTTAACTAAATTAGTTTCTGTCACTGAGAAGCCATTTGTTCTGGCATTGTTCATAGCTTTTGCCAATAGATAAATTCCATTGTAAATGTTAGCAAAGAGTGGAGAGACCTAGAACAAAAAGTAAACAAACAACCATGTTAAAAAAAAAACTATTAAAATCTATATAGCTTTGAATAATGTAATGTTTACAGTCTAAGTATTTTTAATCAAAATACAAACAGTACACTCTTTAAAAAAAAATTCACTCCCTGTTCATTTTCAAGTAACAGCAGTCTTCTCTGATAGGAGAAAGGCAGGAACCAATCTCAGATCACTCGCCTTCCCATCAGAATACACACCATTCACACAGTCATGCCAATCACTGTGCAAATTCAGAGTTAGAATATTACTTGAATATGGATGAGAGGCAAGAAACGTTATCCTACAGTTTTAGTACAGTTTATTATACACATACCTTACAGTACTTTTTTTTCCTTTACATTAGAACATTTTTTGTCAAGAATAAGCCATTCAGCCTGAAAAACTTGCCAATCCTATTCACCTATTTTTTTTCAAAATAATGTCAAGTTGAGTTTTAAAGGTTCCCAAAATCCTACTGTCCACAACACTACTTGGTCACTTTTATTCCATGTGTCTGTAGTTCTTTGTGTGAAGAAAAATTGTCTATCCTTTCTGCAAATAAAGTTAATCTAATCTAAACTTAACAAGTCTCCATGCATATCCCCATTTTCTTGTGAACAGCTCATTTTGAAGCAGGAATTCACTATACTGATGCTTTTCTTAAGTTACACAAATTAAAGTGTTGTCTGTACTTTTAAAGTTAGTTGCAATTAAAATTGATATATAGTCTCAGAAAGAGGAATCAAGTCATCATGAGTATGTGTTGCAAATAGTTTTATGCTTATAATAATGTGCATAATTCTGTATATTGATTGCTAAGGTATGGCAGAGCATTCCAGTTTTGCAAGACATCAAACCTTTTAGGGTTCCACACTATTTTTGGCCCTCTTGACCTGAATAAACCTCATTTTTAGGGTATTTTTGGATCATATTTTGTTCAAGAAATTACACCCTTATGATAAAGAGTAAACCAACAGGTGTCTTTAGAAAAAAAATATCACAAAGATTTGAAGCTGCCATTGAAACTGTGGGGTTTACCTGATAATGGGATGTGACAGAAAAAAATTACCACTTTTCACAAAACTAGGAATCTGTAATACATGCATGTAAAGTATTGTTTTATGCCTTTTTGAGGTTGCTGATCACCAATATGATCGTGTGTTTGACATTGGATTCTTTTATGGCTGGTCCTAGCCCTCTACGAGCCTCTTCCAGAAGGTTAAAAATGACAAATTTCATCCATAAGCATGTGGGGAATTGTTTTAAACTATTTCAAGGTCAGTGTTTATGAATATTATTTTATTTTTTATTTTTATCTTTTACTAGGGACCTAGCTGTCTATGGACCTCTATCAGAGGGGGACAAATGACAAATTTCTATTATGTTAAGAATATTTAGACTTTCAAGGAATACTCTACCCCAAAATTTCTTTATATGTTACTTACACCATATACTTTGTAGTGGCAGCCCAGAAGAAAATTTAATGTTATGTTTTCATGCAAAATGTTGTATCCTTCTTTCTCTCCATTTTGCATGAAAACATGACTTTAACATTTTTTCTCAGCAGATACTACAAATATGTTTGGGTGACATATTCCTTTAAACGTTTAAATTGAAGCATATATGTACATATTTCAAAATATTTGATGCAGCTATTCTTGTTTATAATGTATCTCTACCTCATTAAGTAAATCATCACATTTTTTATAAACACCCTGAGTTAGGGCTGCACACTCTAATTCAGATTTTTTAAAAGCTAAGATTGCTTCAGGGCCTTTTATTGAACATTGTTTCCCAGATGTAAATTATTCTCTGTCTTCAGCAGACAACAATGAAATAATCAATGAAAAGTTTCACACTTATTATCACTCACTTTGTTTCACTACACATGATAAAGAAAAAACATATCTGAAAACTGTCATTGCTCCAGTTATTTTAGTGACTAATGAGTATAATCTCACTTGAAATGGCACTGCACAAAGCACATAGTGGATGGAGAGATTGAGTTGTGAGTGAAGAGCACAGCATTGGTTGGATGTTTTCTCACAAAGATTTCATAGACACAGCAGATCTGGGAATGTGTGCAAATGCGAGAATAAATGTTCAGCCATCTTTATGAAACTTTAAGGATCGATACAAAGTGTTATTTGAATGTACTATAAATGAGAGACTTTTAAATAAGAAAAATTTTATTTGAGTACTATACTGTATATAGTACTATACTATTGTGCTATATATAGTAACTGTATTGAAATGCTGGCGTAAGTACAAAAATGCATATACACATAATCGCACATATTGAATCACAAATATGATTTAATGGCAGATGTACATACTGTCACACACGTGTGACTAGGAAGATGTTGTATAGACCAAGCAAAGGTAATTCCACGCCAGGTCAGGGGGTGGCGGAGTGCACTAAACCTTTTCTTGTTATCTCTACAGACCAGCCGCGGGAAAACCTGTCTGATTTAAAACAGATGACGTCACTTCTGGTTCTGGCGCCAAGAAGAATATCACTTCCAGTTACAGCTGACTAATGAAGAAACATCACGTCCAGTCCCCTTACGTCGCTTCCTGTCCTATCCTTTAAAGCCGCCATCTTGTCAACCCTTCTTCAGTTCTGTTTTGGACTCGATATAGAGAACATCTCTGTATTTTACAAAGATTCTTTTGCAGTCAGGAATAATATACGGGTGGCTGCCCCAAACCTTTTTAAGTGTGTCGAGTGAATTCTTTTACAGTACACAAAAAGAAAACTGTTTATTTTTGTATTTTCATAGGTTATTATGTCTGTATTGCCTGTGAAAATATTGCAAGTGAGGTGCATTTTCTTGCAGATTGCTCCATCCATAATGTGCCATCTTGTATGTTATCCTTCCCTCATATAAAACTGATGTTGGCAGCGCGCTTTATCTTTGTGATGTCCTCTTGAAACTGGGACATTAATAGAAATGTAATGGGCAATGAGGACAGACACAGCACAGGATGATGCAAAAAGTGCTCAGTTATTTTTACTTTACAAAGTGTTTATCCATAAAGAAATTGTGGTGTAGTCCACCCAATAAATAATCCAAATAAATATTCCAATAAAAACTATGTTCTTAATAAAGGTTAAAATTCCCATAAATTGATTAAAAGCTAAGAGCAAAACAAAGGTCAGGAACTCTCTGTAAAGCACAATATGAGACTCAGTTCATCTGTCAAAAACAAAGGCTCCTCTACTCACTCTAAGATGTCCACTAGCAAGTGCTGTCATCCTTCTATCTGAATTATTATCACAATTCCACAGCACTCTGTGGGGAACACCATGAGCCCTGCTCCCTGCTCCTTTCTCCTGCTGCAGCAGAAGTTGCTTGGAGTGGTTGATCACTCCTGCCTTTGTGCGCTCAGCAAGAGTTACCCTGCCCTGTGAGTGTTCTATCCAGGGCATTATTCCTGACCACTTACCTCCATTCTGCAGCTCTTCATTGATCCTGTCTGTACTCTTCTTTCTCTTTATTGTCCAGGCTCTTTATCTCTCTTTTCTTCCTGTTTGATCTTTATTTCTTAATCTTCCTACTAAGGCTCCTTTAATAATGAACCCCCTAACCCCCACTCTGCAAATGAATGCGCAATCAGCCAGTTTCCCCATCAACAACCCAGGGCCACCCAACCATACTACCATGCACACCTACACCATCCTCCAGCCTGAGCATACTGCTTTTAATAGCAACATGCATTATGCCAGAAACCCCAAAATATGCTTTGCCACAGCATACTGATGGCTTGCTGGCATATCAGACACTTACCACACTGCGGTCCTACATCATACATTATAAGTAAGGACAGATGCAGTATATCCATTAATGAACAGTTGTTCCTCATGGAATATTGATACCCTTTCAATGCAGGGAATGTCAAACGAATTCAACAAGTCTGAAACCAAATTTTGGACAGCTGCTGATGTTAATAACAAATATATATATATATATATATATATATATATATATATATATATATATATATATATATATATATATATATATATACAGTGGTGTGAAAAACTATTTGCCCCCTTCCAGATTTCTTATTCTTTTGCATGTTTGTCACACAAAATGTTTCTGATCATCAAACACATTTAACCATTAGTCAAATATAACACAAGTAAACACAAAACGCAGTTTTTAAATCATGGTTTTTATTATTTAGGGAGAAAAAAAAATCCAAACCTACATGGCCCTGTGTGAAAAAGTAATTGCCCCCTGAACCTAATAACTGGTTGGGCCACCCTTAGCAGCAATAACTGCAATCAAGCGTTTGCAATAACTTGCAATGAGTCTTTTACAGCGCTCTGGAGGAATTTTGGCCCACTCATCTTTGCAGAATTGTTGTAATTCAGGTTTATCTGAGGGTTTTCTAGCATGAACCGCCTTTTTAAGGTCATGCCATAGCATCTCAATTGGATTCAGGTCAGGACTTTGACTAGGCCACTCCAAAGTCTTCATTTTGTTTTTCTTCAGCCATTCAGAGGTGGATTTGCTGGTGTGTTTTGGGTCATTGTCCTGTTGCAGCACCCAAGATCGCTTCAGCTTGAGTTGACAAACAGATGGCGGACATTCTCCTTCAGGATTTTTGGTAGACAGTAGAATTCATGGTTCCATTTATCACAGCAAGCCTTCCAGGTCCTGAAGCAGCAAAACAACCCCAGACCATCACACTACCACCACCATATTTTACTGTTGGTATGATGTTCTTTTCTGAAATGCTGTGTTCCTTTTACGCCAGATGTAACGGGACATTTGCCTTCCAAAAAGTTCAACTTTTGTCTCATCAGTCCACAAGGTATTTTCCCAAAAGTCTTGGCAATCATTGAGATGTTTCTTAGCAAAATTGAGACGAGCCCTAATGTTCTTTTGCTTAACAGTGGTTTGCGTCTTGGAAATCTGCCATGCAGGCCGTTTTGCCCAGTCTCTTTCTTATGGTGGAGTCGTGAACACTGACCTTAATTGAGGCAAGTGAGGCCTGCAGTTCTTTAGACGTTGTCCTGGGGTCTTTTGTGACCTCTCGGATGAGTCGTCTCTGCGCTCTTGGGGTAATTTTGGTCGGCCGGCCACTCCTGGGGAGGTTCACCACTGTTCCATGTTTTTGCCATTTGTGGATAATGGCTCTCACTGTGGTTCGCTGGAGTCCCAAAGCTTTAGAAATGGCTTTATAACCTTTACCAGACTGATAGATCTCAATTATTTCTGTTCTCATTTGTTCCTGAATTTCTTTGGATCTTGGCATGATGTCTAGCTTTTGAGGTGCTTTTGGTCTACTTCTCTGTGTCAGGCAGCTCCTATTTAAGTGATTTCTTGATTGAAACAGGTGTGGCAGTAATCAGGCCTGGGGTGGCTACGGAAATTGAACTCAGGTGTGATACACCACAGTTAGGTTATTTTTTAACAAGGGGGCAATTACTTTTTCACACAGGGCCATGTAGGTTTGGATTTTTTTTCTCCCTAAATAATAAAAACCATCATTTAAAACTGCATTTTGTGTTTACTTGTGTTATATTTGACTAATGGTTAAATGTGTTTGATGATCAGAAACATTTTGTGTGACAAACATGCAAAAGAATAAGAAATCAGGAAGGGGCAAATAGTTCTTCACACCACTGTATATATATATATATATATATATATATATATATATATATATATATATATATACTATATATATATATATATATATATACTAGATATGATTTCATTGGAGAAAGATCACACTCGATTCCCAGGGAAAGACAATGACACTAATGATGAGACCCATTAGAGTTTTACAGGGACTTTGAGAAAAGTCAATGCTGGCAATATTTTCACATCACTAATTGCTCAAAAACACGTAGTTCTGTATCAAACTGTAAACAAAATGAGACCTTTTTTTCTTCTTTAGGCTCTGAAACTATGTAATGTTCCATAAAATAATAGGTTGAGCTTCTTCTAGAATCTAGGAAACCCATATTCAACAAAAATCTAGGGGGTTCCTTACTAGTAACGGCACTGTGAAAGAAATAGTTTGAGAATCACTCCTGTAAAATAACAGAGCGGGTGGTGGAGGATATAGAAGAGGAAGAGATGCACACCAGAATGCCTCTAGGTGTGAGCCTCTGCTCTCTGCTTCTGCAGCTGAACACTGGCTTCTCCTGGCAGACTATGAGTGTGAAATGCAAGGAATCAGCATTATATGCTCAGGGGGCTGTCGAGTCCAGCATTGGCTGCTACAGCTCTGTAATGTCACTGTGGCCTCACAAAACTTCATGGGGCCCTGGGAAAAAGAGTTCACCTAAGCCTTCCACACAGCAAATTGTTAGGGAAAAATTCATCGAACAAGGTCACTGGCAAACTTCATTGCTAAAAAATCCTTTGGCAAATTTTGCTGATCAACAATAATTAAAGTTAAACGAATTTTATATCTTTCAAGATGCTGTTTTACCATTCGATAATACAGCTATAGAATGCATTTTTACCCATTCACTTGCATTTTGCTTTATCACAAAAAAGTGAATTTGATTAAGCAGTAACTAGGCTGGAGAAAAATATGTTATATTATATTTTATTATATTATATTATATTATATTATATTATATTATATTATATTATATTATATTATATTATATTATATTATACATTAGCAAAATACCCACGCTTCGCAGCGGAGAAGTAGTGTGTTAAAGAAGTTATAAAAAAAAAAGGAAACATTTTAAACATAACATAACATGATTGTCAATGTAATTGTTTTGTGACTGTTATGAGTGTTGCTGTCATCAAGGATTTGATTATCATTATTTCTTTGAATCAGGTTCGTATTTGGAAGATGTGTTGTGTTCAAGTTACATTCCATGTTTGTCAATCGTTGTAAAGAGAACAGGTTTCATTTATCGAAGTGTTCACTACCCAAATCGGTACTCGTGAATCTAAGATGTTTAACAGGCATTGCCGGTATTAAGTTGTGGATTTGCCTGCGAATATTTAGCAGCAGCGTGTCTATGAACTTAATTTAAACTTAAGCTTTACACCTTGCTTTCCTATTGATATGACCTCAAAGGCTTGTTCAGCTTCAGAGGGTTTTTCCATTCTTACTGCATCAATAAACAGCTTGTCTTCCTCTTTATCTGAGAAATCACACACTGCATGCACAGGTTTACCTTTCCCAGTCCTGCAAAGTTTAGCAAAGTGGTTCAATTTACCACATTTTTTACACTGTCTTTAGCTGGACATTGACTTTTTCCACCATGTGCTTTGTTCCCGCAGTACCTGCACGAACTTAATTTAAACTTAAGCTTTACACTTTGCTTTCCTATTGATATGTCTACAAAGGCTTGTTCAGATTCAGAGGGTTGTTCCTCTCTTACTGCATCAATAAACAGCTTGTCTTCCTGTTTATCTGAGACATCACACACTGCATGCACGGGTTTACCTTTCCCAGTCCTGCAAACTTTAGTGAAGTGGTTGAATTGACCACATTTTTTACACTGTCTCCCTTTAGCTGGACATTGACTTTTTCTACCGTGTGCTTTGTTTCCGCAGTAGCTGCACTTATGAATATGCTTGTATGCGTCACTCGCTTCACATTCTTTTGCTGCCTTCTCAATTGTGTAATGCATTTTTGTTCAGCTCTTTGGAGCTCTTGCTTGTTGTCTGCGTACTGCGTTCACAGTCAGTTCACGTGAGCCACTTGCAGTACATGCATCGAAGGTTCTCAGCTGTGCTTGTGCTATCTTGTGCGATCTTACGATGTCCACGGCTTTATTTAATGTTAGCTCAGACCCGGCACTTGCCAAACACTATTCTATCCCTGACCATCTCATCTTCGTTTGCATAAGCACAGTCCTTCACCAGCAATTTTAACTCCGTTACAAAGTGATCAAAAGTCTCGTTTATACCCTGCATCTTCTCATTAAACTTGTATGTTGCAAATATCATATTCGTCTTAGGCATAACAAATGCCTCAAAACGGTCATAGTAAGTTTTCAGTACCTTGGCTTCGTCCTGGGTGAGAGTCCATGTGCTAAAAATGTCTATTCCTTTTTCCCCAGTCCACAGGAGTTGGCCTTATATACGCAGGCACTCAATTACGTGGGAGCCGTGGGTATGGGGGTTGCAATATAGGCAGGCAGCCAACTACATGGGAGGTGTGGTGATGGGGGACGCAACTCCGCTTCACACGGTGACCGAGCTGCAGGCTATGACCGTATATATGTACGTAAGTAGGATTCAGTTTGACTGTTACGCGTAGAATTTCGAAATGAAACCAGCTTAACTTTTGTAAGTAAGCTGTAAGGAATGAGCCTGCCAAATTTCAGCCTTCTCCCTACACGGGAAGTTGGAAAATTAGTGATGAGTGAGTGAGTGAGTGAGTGAGTGAGTCAGTCAGGCAGTGGCGAAGTACTGCTTTAAAATTTTAATTAAGAAGAAAATGAAACCTTTTTAAACAGAGGGAAAATATACCAATAATTATTTGTTAAGGATCTCTTTGTATACCACATTGTGAGTTCGGCCCTCCGGTTGTAATATGACCAAGCTGTGCGCTGAGCTTACTCTTGAGCAGGCAACGTACAGTTGGCCATGTGAACAGTAAACTGGTTTCAAATCTCACAGCTTGGATTGCTGCTGTCATAATCGGTTTGAGTTTCATGGTTTGTTTCAATTACGACAGTATTTGTAGGACTTGTGTTGAAGAGACATTCGGCATCTGTCAAGTGTTGTAAGTATACAACCGATTTCATTGATAACTTTACATCCAGCTTTTGAGAGTTTAAACATTCATAAACATCAAAGTGTCCACTACTGAAATCGTCACCTGTCAATCTAAGATGTTTAAGAGGCATTGGCGGTTGTCAAAAGGTGTAAAATATTTGGCCATTTCAGTACACTTGAAAGCGATAACCGAACAATTCATCTGCAGCCATCAACTAACATGCAGATCCATATGTGTAGGGCTTAAGCATTTCACTCTTATAGTGCTCCTGTGTAGTATAATTATCTCCTGTACCGTCATCAGTCCACACCTTGAACCTGTCCCAGTCATTCAATACATAAGACACAATGTTCCTCCGGATATCAAGAGTGAGCCTGATATGGCTGTGCAATATGCAACAAAGAGAATGGAAAAGGTAGGTGCCATCTCTGGGCATGGAAACAACTCGGTAAGTGACAGTTCTTTAATCGATGGTGATCACCTCAAAAGACATAGTAATGGGGGTACGGTTGGAATGATAAAGGAAATGGGTACCTGAACAATGTGAAGTAAGTCTAAAATACCTACACAATAACTATAATCGTAATAAATGAACAATAAAACAGAGGAGAAGCCATGGATTAAATTAAAAGGCTGTAGTTATCAGCAGGGAGACGTGAATCCCGTGGCGTAGCAAGGAAGGGAATGTAGAGACTGGAGCGACGGACGGCCTTATATAGGTAGGAAGCCAACAACGTGGGAGGCGTTGGGATGGGGGACCCAACACCGCCTCACATGGTGACCGAGCTGCAGGCTATGGACATATATGTATGTAAGTAGGATTCAGTTAGCGTTGGGAACCCGTGTACCAAATTTCCTGAAGATCGGCCCGTATGTAACAAAGACCGCTGAAAAGTTCAATATGGCGGCCGACATCATTGGCATCATACCACTGAAATAAGTACGTACATCGGTTTTGGTTAGTGCAGGGAAGCCACCTACCAAATTTCATGAAGATAGGGCCATAAATAAGAAAGTTCAACATGGCAAATGTTGTCAACCGTTATGACCGTTACGCATAGAATTTCGAAATGAAACCTGCTTAACTTTTGTAAGTAAGTTGTAAGGAATGAGCCTGCCAAATTTTAGCCTTTTACCTACACGGGAAGTTGGAAAATTAGTGACGTTGGAAAGTTCAATATGGCGGCCGACAGTGGTGTCATACCACCGAAATAAGTACGTACATCGGTTTTGGTTTGCGCAGGGAGGCCACCTACCAATGTTCGTGAAGATGGGGTCAGCCTTCTACCTACACGGGAAGTTGGAGAATTAGTGACATTGGAAAGTTCAATATGGCAGCCGACAGTGGCGTCATACCATCGAAATAAGTACGTACATCGGTTTTGGTTAGCGCAGGGAAGCCATAAATAAGAAAGTTCAACATGGTAAATGTTGTCGACCGTTATCGACCGTTATGACTATTACGTGTAGAATTTCAAAATGAAACCTGCTTAACTTTTGTAAGTAAACTGTAAGGAATAAGCCTGCCAAATTTCAGCCTTCTACCTACACGGGAAGTTGAAGAATTAGTGATGAGTGAGTGAGTGAGTGAGGGCTTTGCCTTTTATTAGTATAGATTATATTATATTATATTTTATAAAAGAAATCTTGGGACAAGACAAGACTATTGCCAAGAGATTGTTTCAAGTTGGTAGAGGGGGTCTCAAGTTGGTAGAGGGGGGGTCCCACCCTCCCCTTAACCATTTCTGGTTAATGGCCCATGGCCACGGTCCTCTCACATTTCATTCTTGTGAATGCTTTTATCAGACACAGTTCTTGCTCTCTCAGTTCCTATAAATTTTACGTTTTCCTCACTTTAAGTTCTCATAAAAGAAGACTTATTATGTCCAAATCTTGTTGAAGAATTTTATCCTGAAGGGTTATCAACAGAAGAAATGAGTATACGAGCAAACCTAGCACTGAGAAATTAAGAAGTCAAACGAATTAACGTGAAAATTGTCCATCGGTTACAGGGCAAATTGGTTAAATGCGTATCAATAGACTGCACAAAAAGTTGGTGGTGATGGTGCGGAAGATGAAAACATCAACTTACAATATCTTGTTAACACTGACCAGTCTTCCACCGACCGAATTACTGTTGAAAGGATCTATTGTAATGTTATTAAATAATATATGTATGAATGATGGGCTGTGCAGTTGGACAAGATTAGTTGTATTGAAAATTAGTTGAATAATTCTAACATGTTAAATTTTAACAGGTGACAAGAAAGCTAATGCAGTACATATTCCGCAGATAACATTAGACACCAATGAAGATCTTGATATGCCATTCGTATTAAAACGTTTACAGTTTCCCGTTGGAATAGCTTTTGCTATGACAATTAACAAATCACAGAGACAAACCATAAAAGTGTAAGTTTTTTAAGTATTTGCATGTTAATTTCAAAGCCAAACAGAATGAAAACATATAATGCAACGAATACCTCTAACGCAACATGAAACGTAATTTTCTTTCAATTTGTTATGCTTTACTATTTTTTACTATGGTTAATTGCTTACTGTAATGTAAAATAGTTAGTTCTATTGTGCATATGTAACAATTCCCATGAAAATAACAATCTGTCTAAATTGTACATCCACTTCCCCATACGCGAACGGCAGAGCTGTGAACTGGCTAGCACATGGTGCCCGCCCAGGGTTTGGCAAGTGAAATAATTATATTATTTTATTATTTATAAATGAAATTGAAATTGTTTTTCAAAGGTGTTAGTAACCTAGAGATGTAATGTCTAAGCTTGATTTGATATAGTCAGTTAAACAATTGTGGGATTGCTCAGCTGGCACAAAATAGGGGACATTCCAGTTGCTTTTGACCTCTCCTTAAAAAGAGTAAAAGGCTATAGGAGACACACTGGAGATTACAGGATCTCTTGCTCACTAGAGGGCACATAGATCCAGAAGGCAATCCATGGGGCTGACTTGTCCCTTCCTCTGTCAGAGTAGGCAGCTGATGCAATACAGTTGAGCTGCAGGCCTCCACAGCTTTACTCCATTGACAAGCCAGTCAAACTGCACACATCCAAGAATTTTCCAGCTGCCTTCATATTACACATCAGTCATGTTAATTGACATCCTCAGGCATTTGTATCTTTCTCAACATGTCCATTTCAAGACATACCTCTGGTGTCATTTTCATAAAACATCCTTACACTATGTTTAAGGTTAGAGTTATGGTAGGGGTATCTTACTCAGAATCAATGATGACTATTAAGTAGTCATGTCTTGCAGTTAGGTGTGTTATCTAGTAAAAGTGTTGTGTAGTACTGTAGGCCACAGCCAGGCCTATCTAGGAGTTTTTGCTGAAAAAATCATATTACAAAAGCTTGCAATCCTATTGGTTGTTCTGTAGTGCTCCTGAATGATAAACCTCTAGAGGTCTACTGCTAGACCCCTCTCAGCTAAGGAGCACAATTGGAAGCCCATCCAATTAAGGACAGCTGAATTTTCAGGGGTAGAGGAATACCAGGACCTGCTAGTGGGAGTTCTAGTCTGGTGTCTTTGGAAAGAATGGCAGGCTAGTTCCAACCCAGGAACTAATTCTATGGCCAGGCTGGAAATTACATTGAGATGGGGGTTAAACCTCTCTCAAGACTAAAGCTCAAATAAGTGTAGAGTTCACTTCAATTCAGTTTATTTTTGTATAGCAGTCTTCACTAAGCACAAGTGTGTAGAGCAGTACAATGTTCTTAGGTTAAATGCATATCCAAACTTTTTTAGTCTACTTCTTGATTCCCCTTATGATGCATTATATATTTGACACAGTTTCTTCATCAAACTGGTGAGGGCAGTCCACCACAGAGTTTTGAGCATACTGTTATATGTATATTGTATTAAAGAAAACACAACAATGTGCTCAATGGTGCCTTTCAGTTTCTTTATTTTTAAAATATGCAGCAATCTTTTATAAACTGCTGTGGGTAAAAGTGTCTGCTGAGGAAATAAATGCAAATGCAGTATATGTGTTCTGCCTCGCAGAACATCTGTTTGTTAACACTTATTCACACTTATGAATATTCATGTAAATAGTTGTAAGGAAGCAGAAGTAGAATTACAGGAAGTCAGTGGTTAGACAACATGCTTTGTGAATAGTCTGTGTTTGTTAGTCCCATGGAACCAAAGCCTGTAAGAATTATTGTAAATTAATTGGATAAATATTTAGCACATTTATGTTGTTTATTACATCAGTAATTATTTGTAATTTGTTTCTTTTCAGTTTCACTCTAATTTCATAAAATCAAAATAAAATTGGAGAAAGGCGCTATCTCCAGATTCTATAAATCTTTTGTGAAGCAGTATTTGGCTGCTGTTTAGTTTCTGGTTCATACACCAAAGACAAGAAGAGTGAAGTGCGAATGCAGTAGTTAAATCCCATAAATCATAATTCCTGTTTGTTTCAATTTTTAGCTTTTCTCCTAATAATTTAATTCACTGTACATGCATTTCCTATTCAGACAAGCAGCATAATTCATAAATTGCAAACATGTAAGAAACATGATGGCCAAATTTGTATTGTAAAGCATTCAATACAAAAATAAAGTTTGGTTTCAGTTGTTGGGCACCAGGTGTGTTAAACAGTTAACTCTACTACTTAGTTAACTCTAAGTGTACTTTAGTGAGCAACGTAATGTTTAGTGTACTGACCTTTGCAAATGACTTTGACTTTTCTTCCACTAAGTATTTAATAAAATACTCACTTGACCTTTGCTACTCTCAATTAACAAATTATGTGAAAAGACCTGAATTTTAGTTCTCTTGAAATACAACACTGAAATCCCCAAAGGTCTAGTTCACATACTGTATATAAAGCTCTACCAAAAATAACCATAACCTGTTCAGGTTCATCATTTAGATATAGGCTGAGGCAGTGCTTCCCAAACTCGGTCCTGGGGACCCACTGTAGCCGTAGGTTTTCATTCTAGCCAGATTCATAATCAGTGACAACACCTAATAACACTGATCTCATTTAATTAGCTGGTATTTGTTTTCTTTTATTCTACATTCAGAAAAACACAGCAGCAAGATTTTTACATTTATAAGACATTTAGAAATATTTCTATTTTTGCTATAGATTTAAATGCTTAACTCTCCTTTGTTGATTTTGTTATATTTTGCCCTTTCTCTGTGCAGTTTTCCCCCTTCATTGTATCTTATTAATGACAATTAAAAACAAACAGAGCAGACACCCAGGAAACAACACTGAATCATCAAAGACTGCAACTGCTTTAGCGTCAGACCCACTAATTAGTTAATAATGGATCAATTAAACAATTGGAACACCTGGAAAAGTAATATGAAAATCACTGCTTGGTACATTTAAATATAATATATATATATATATATATATATATATATATATATATATATATATATATATATATATATTTTACCAACCTTAGTTTTCTCATTTCTATATTGTTCCTAAAAACACAGAACCTGGGAAAATGACAGTTCACTCAATTAGCCCAGCAGTCCAGTTAAAAACAGAAGGAGCTTGGAACAAAAACCTGCAGCCACAGTGGGGCCTAAGGACCGAGTTTGGGAAGCACTGGGCTATGGCTCACATTTTATCTACTGTATTTTGGAGCTGACATTCATACCACAATTTTTTTTGGTTCTAAATATTTTATAATTGCTTGTACTGTGTGCCATTGCTTATTGATTCTGGTGGTTAGTTTTTAAAATTTAATTTGTTCTTTGTTTGTATTTTACATACAGTGCATCCGGAAAGTATTCCCAGCACATCGCTTTTTCCACATTTTGTTATGTTACAGCCTTATTCCAAAATGGATTAAATTCATTTTTTCCTCAGAATTCTACACACAACACCCCATAATGACAACGTGAAAAAAGTTTACCTGAGGTTTCTGCAAATTTATTAAAAATAAAAAAAATTGAGAAAGCACATGTACATAAGTATTCACAGCTTTTGCCATGAAGCTCAAAATTGAGCTCAGGTGTATCCTGTTTCCCCTGATCATCCTTGAGATGTTTCTGCAGCTTAATTGGAGTCCACCTGTGGTAAATTCAGTTGATTGGACATGATTTGGAAAGGCACACACCTGTCTATATAAGGTCCCACAGTTGACAGTTCATGTCAGAGCACAAACCAAGCATGAAGTCAAAGGAAATGTGTGTAGACCTCTGAGACAGGATTGTCTCAAGGTACAAATCTGGGGAAGGTTACATAAAAATTTCTGCTGCTTTGAAGGTCCCAATGAGCACAGTGGCCTCCATCATCCGTAAGTGGAAGAAGTTCGAAACCACAGGACTCTTCCTAGAGCTGAGTGATCGGGGGGGAAGGGCCTTAGTCAGGGAGGTGACCAAGAACCCGATGGTCACTCTGTCAGAGCTCCAGAGGTCCTCTGTGGAGAGAAGAGAAACTTCCAGAAGGACAACCATCTCTGCAGCAATCCACCAATCAGGCCTGTATGGTTGAATGGCCGGACGGAAGCCACTCCTTAGTAAAAGGCACATGGAAGCCCGCCTGGAGTTTGCCTAAAGGCACCTGAAGGACTCTCAGACCATGAGAAACAAAATTCTCTGGCCTGATGAGACAAAGATTGAACTCTTTGGCGTCATGTTTGGAGGAAACCAGGCACCGCTCATCACCAGGCCAATACCATCCTTACAGTGAAGCATGGTGGAGGCAGCATCATGCTGTGGGGATGTTTTTCAGCGGCAGGAACTGGGAGAATAGTCAGGATAAAGGGAAAGATGACTGAAGCAATGTACAGAGACATCCTGGATGAAAACTTGCTACAGAGCGCTCTTGACCTCAGACTGGGGCGACGGTTCATCTTTCAGCAGGACAACGATCCTAAGCACACAGCCAAGATATCAAAGCAGTGGCTTCAGGACAACTCTGTGGCTGTCCTTGAGTGGCCCAGCCAGAGCCCAGACCTGAATCCGATTGAACGTCTTTGGAGACATCTTATAATGGCTGTGCACCGACGCTTCCCATTCAACCTGATGGAGCTTGAGAGGTGCTGCAAAGAGGAATGGGCGAAACTGGCCATGGATAGGTGTGCCAAGCTTATGACATCATATTCAAAAAGACTTGAGGCTGTAATTTCTACCAAAGGTGCATCAACAAAGTATTGAGCAAAGGCTGTGAATACTTATGTACATGTGATTTCTCAGTTTTTTTATTTTTAATAAATTTGCAAAAACCTCAAACTTTTTTCACGTTGTCATTATGGGGTGTTGTGTGTAGAATTCTGAGGAAAAAAATGAATATAATCAATTTTGGAATAAGGCTGTAACATAACAAAATGTGGAAAAAGTGATGCGCTGTGAATACTTTCCGGATGCACTATATATATATATATATATATATATATATATATATACAGTACAGGCCAAAAGTTTGGACACACCTCCTCATTCAATGTGTTTCTTTATTTTCATGACCATTTACAGCACTCCATCACTCTTCTTCTTGGTCAAATAGCCCTAACACAGCCTGGAGGTGTGTTTGGGGTTATTGTCCTGTTGAAAAATAAATGATCGTCCAACTAACCTGACTTCTGCACAACACAACTGCTGGTCCCAACCCCATTGAAAAAGCAAGAAATTCCACTAAATAACCCTGATAAGGCACACCTGTGAAGTGAAAACCATTTCAGGTGACTACCTGTTGAAGCTCATCGAGAGAATGCCAAGAGTGTGCAAAGCAGTAATCAGAGCAAAGGGTGGCTATTTTGAAGAAACTAGAATATAAAACGTGTTTTCAGTTATTTCACCTTTTTTTGTTAAGTACATAACTCCACATGTGTTCATTCATAGTTTTGATGCCTTCAGTGAGAATCTACCAATGTAAATGGTCATGAAAATAAAGAAAACACATTGAATGAGGAGGTGTGTCCAAACTTTTGGCCTGTTCTGTATATATATATATATATATACACACAGTAATTTTAGTAAAGTTTTATTTTAGTAAAACTGAATTTTAATTTTTTCCAGTATTTAAATATACTGCAATTAAATGACTGAAATTGGGAACTCCCAATGACTTTAAATATTAGATGGACTATTTCATGACCTTCCTTTTCCCATTATATTGTCACAAGGATTGGGAACATATCATAGCAGCATGGCAGCTATGAAAAATAAACTGACATACTAAATGGGATGCCAGTTTATTTCAGGGTAAAATTGACCACAAACCCACAGTCAATGATGCTGAAAAAAACACATTAACTAGTCATTTTTTCATAGACCTCTTTGGTATGTAGGACAACATGAGCAAAATATGCAGACACTGTATCTATAAATATAAAATGTAAATCTGTGACACTGCATCTACTGTATTCATAACTGGTTTAAATATTCCTCTGATTTATGGGTTTCATCAAAACATAAACTATATCCATCCATCCATCCATTATCCAACCCGTAAATATCCTAATTACAGGGTCATGGGTGTCTGCTGAAGCCATTCCCAGCCAACATAGGGCGCAAGGCAGGAAACAAACCCTGGGCAGGGCACCAGCCCACTGCAGATAAACTAAATCAATTTAGTCAAATATAAAGTTTGCACAGATGACATGCTTAACTCTGTAGGACCAGACTTAAGGCAAGATCTAGCCCTAGATTCATATATTATACAATATCCACATTTAAATCTTATTTTAACATGGACATTCCTGCCACTATTGAAACTGTAGAGAATGATATTATGGCATCTTGCTCACAAGCAAAAGTCTGCTATTTATGCAAAATGCTTCAATCAGAGATACATCCATCTTTCACTTGACCTGCTTGTTCTACGACCAAAGGGGTCAGAAACAACCCTGGGAGCATGTTGCACAAAGAAGGATTCAGGATTGAACAGAAGATCAATTCATTGCAAGGCACACTTATTTACATGTCTAATTCAGAATTGGCAAATCAACCAAACATGCATGTTTTAGGGGAAAACCAGAGTACAGGGACAAAAGACACAAAAACATGGGCAGAATGTATAAATTCTAGTGAATCAGCTCAAGAGTTGAAACCAGGACTCTGCAGCTCTAAGACAGCAGTGCTAAACAGAGAGTTACTGTGACAAACAGATATTTATCATTAAAAATGTCTAATATTTTAGCATATGTACAGTATATACTGTATATTTATAGTATGAAATTCCACAGTTGATAAAATGAGACATTTCATCCTCATTTATTATATAGACAGATGTCACCTTTATCCAAGGTAACTTACAAGATTGTAATGCATTATATGTATTTATTGTTATTTTTGATAGCTGAAACACAGGCCTGTAAAGTGACTTGTTTAGGCTACCACCTTGCGGTTTAAAGTAGAGTGCGATGTGATACCATATCGCCTACCTGCTGATTCAACCAAGAAATCTTCTTTAAAATCAATGACATCCTTTCATCTACCAAGAAAGAAATATTCCTCAACTATTTTCTTCCTGAACTATCAAGATACATTTTTAAGAGTATATTTATATATTTTTGTTTCTAGTAAGATGTTTTCACCTAATCCTTTTTAAATACACAATGTACTTTTACACCATATTCTGAATCTGCCAATGTTCTCTTCCAAATTAATAGACTTAAAGAATGACATAAACTGTATACCCACAGAATAAAACAATGAAGATATAATTTAAACCTACCAACCCTATGCTTACTCCGAGATATTTATTGTATATCTGGTTCAACCTTCATATCACATAATTTAAGCAATTCTAACAGTTCAGAAATTGGAGTTTTTTTTACTCCATTAGTTTAACTATCAGAACAGTACAGTATATGCCAAGTGAATAAAATAAAGATTTCTCTCTCTCTCTCTCTCTCTCTCTCTCTCAGATTCAAGATTCAAGATTCTTTATTTGTTACATGCATAGTTATACAGAACAACACGCAGTGAAATGCATCCTGATCTGCTTATCAAAACTGTGCAAAGTTAGAAGAATATCAGATTAAAAAAAGTTCTACATTGAAAGATGACAATATACAGTAATAGGACATAGGATAAATAAAGTAAAATTAAGTGAAATAAAGTAAAATTCAGTGTTAAAGTGGAATAGTGATTATTGTGCAAAACCAATGTTAGACAGGTGCATAGTGTTAAAGGACAGACCAATTTACTAAACAAGGTAAGGGTAGACGGCATGGTACAATTACAGTCCAGTCTAAGTATGTGGAGGGTCATGGATGAGATGGCATGTTCTGATTTAACAGTCTTATGGCTTGAGGATAGAAACTTCTTCTGAATCTCTCTGTCCTGGCCAGGATGCCACAAAACCTTTTGCCTGATTTTAACAGATGAAACAGGCTATTGGTGGGATGAGATGAGTCTTTGACTCTCAGAGTCTGGGTTTGGGCTGAAGGAGGGGTTGTGTCATCCACGTGCAAATGAGAGGCAGCTTAAGGGCTCAGGTGTTGGTAATTACCAGCTGAACCATGGGTTGGCGCTGTGGACTAATGCCTTCTCTCTTCCACCCTCTGCAAAATGGAAGACTGACAGCTACTCTGCCACTGATATCACTTCCATTTTTCAAACTCCTGAACCCATTCTTTCCTGTTGAGTCACCATATAATCCCAGAACCAGCCTTCCTGCTCTTGTTCAATTCTGAATTCCACAACATGGTGTGTGCTTTATTATTGTCTACTTTTTTAATCATATTGAGTCACCAAGGTGGTGCTCAAACTCTTTAACTTTGTTGTGTCTCCTCTTTAACTATATACAGTATATATGCAAAGTTGTTGGAGTCACTCATCGACAAAAACACTATTTCCTGTTTAGTTAAAAAGCTGAAATTTGACAGGATGTTGCATCTAAATCAATAAGTATCTGCTAAGAAAGGAAATTTTAATATCAATATTTAGGGGTAAACCCATTTCCCCTTAAAAATTAAAAAAAACTAAATACCCCAAAATCTCAAAAATGCTTTGACTGATTTTAAAGTTGGTGATGTTATAGAAAAAAGAAAATTAGGCGACACCTGTTTTTTATTTCTCTGTATTTATCGATAATAAAGCTGTAATGAGTGGAGTATTAGGTAGAACATCCTTTTTTGCCTATGAAATTGTAAAAAATGGGGTATGCTGATCATGCAATTGAACACCACAAGCAGAACATCCCCACTGCACAACCTGATGCTATAATCACTCAGAGAAATGGGGCTGCTGATGAGTGAAAAAGAGTAGCTGCCCCACAAAGGAAAAAAAGACATGATGGATTGCAAACCTCAAAGAAGATGTGTTAAGCAAGTTGCCTCCTTGGATACACGCAGTCCTTATTACTCTCTTGGCTTCATCTTACTACTCACTGTGCAGTGTAGAACATATTAAAATTCAATCTTTTATACACATAAATTCTTTTACACACAAACTTCAAAGAACTGCAAGAGGTATTGTTGGAGGCATGGGGATAGGTGGTTAGGGAAAGGCTTCGTGGTAGAATATGGGCAATATTATGGAAAATTGGGGTGTCCCCTTCAAGGTCATACAATATATGCTGTTAAGCTCTGGTTTAGAAAGCACAAACAGAGAACTGCTAGTCCACTTCAAACCCTATGTTTAACACAAGCCAGTAGCGAAAGCATGCTATTGTCAGCATTCAATGCTTGCACAGCTCATTAAAGGCATCCCTCTTGGACAGAACACAGAGGAGGTGCACATTGTACATAGTGCATGGTATTATTCTTTTCATTTGTTCCTAAAGCACAATGATTAAAACATTGAGTTCAATGGAACATTTAAGTGTGCAGTCTGCAAATGTCAATGCAGTACGTAATAAGTTAAAGGAGATCACAAGTCATTGCATATTGCTTTTCATCTAAATCTCTAAAACTTTGTAATGGTTGTAAAGATTATGAATCAAAGCATTGATTTCAAATGTGACTGAAGCTATCTCTTTCACAGGATCTGCATTGGGGTAAAATTATCTCTATACCGAAAACTACCACTATTCCTATCAATTACCTGTTTGAATTCAAAACAATACATTTTCACTAAGAAAAGCAAGAATTGATCTATAACAGGAAAGTATTACTCATATGCAATTATATGTAGCATGCTCATGGCACACTGATAGTGTTGCTGCCTCACAGCAAGAAGACCAGCGATCACCTTTTGGAACCTCCCGGTTTTGAATTTGCATGCTTTCCCTGTGTCTGAATGGGTAACCACCATTTTCCTCCCACAGTCCAAAGATGGAACTATTGATGCTAAATTGGATGTGATGTACATGTGTTTTATTTCTCCCAGCAATGGGCTAATGCCTGTCTAGAAACTGTTCCTGCCTTTCGCCCTATGCTAGCTGTATTAGGCTCCTGCTCCCCCACGGCCCTGCTTAGGATTAAGTGGTCTTAGAAAATGGTATGGTATGTTGAAGAGTAAACTGTATACTTACATAATACCTTTGAAACATCTAGTTAACCCTTGGCACAATAATTAAGGTCCATTGTCTCAGGAAATTTCCCAGGTGAAGCGAAATAACCCAGCTAGTTCTAATAATAAAGAGACGATTTTAAACATGGATAAGTCATACCTGTTCAGGCAGCAGGTCTGTAGTTATTTCACCAAGTTTTTTTGCCTCATTGAATGCTTCAATAAATGAATTTTCCTCAGATTCAACAGTTATTGTCAATACTGAATCATAGGCTTCTCTGACTTTGCTGTTGTTTCCCAATATAAAAAAAGAAGTGTTTTTGTATGGGAGACTGTAGAGCAACGTATCATAAGGTACAAAGACATATCTCCCGCCAGTCAGTCCCATTTCATTAGCTTTCTCCAAAAATGCAGCTTGTTGTTCACCTCCAAGCAGTACAGAGTGCATGCACATGATGATCACTGTGGCATAAGTAAAAATGGAACAATATTTAATATACTTATTCTGCTGGTAACTCAGTCAAACAATCAAACATTATATCACACCTTTCATGTTTATAAAGTGATTTACATAGCAATTAACAATAACGGTTAGTTTTTTCAATTTTGTTAAATAGGCAGGACAGTTTGGCACATAAAAAAACAAGATAAAAAAAAAAAACATGAAGCAATATCAGTATTTAAAGAGCTGGATTAGCATTTAGAATTTTTGTTTTAAAATCAGAATATGGATGCAAAGATGAACAGATATGATTTGCATTGTGTTACATGGTGAAGACCAGAAGATTTCCAGTTGTTTACAGGTTTATGAGGGTCAAAGAGAGAAGAAAAAAAAAAGAAAATAGAGATAAAAGGAGGTTTTATGAAGTAATTTTCAGTAATAAAGACACGTTCTTATAATAAAGGCTTGAATGTGTTTTTGATTGAAAAATGAAATATATTATAGATTAAGCAATCAAAATATTTTTTCAGGGTGTGTTTTTTCTGTTAAAAGGAAATGCTTTTAAATAAAATATGCCTAGTGAGAAATAACTTTTCTGAATGGTGTTAAATGCAATATTAATTTGAGTACATAGTTTATACAAAAGTGTATAAAGCCTGTGAGTCCACAGACATCTTTATTCTTGCTTCTTTAATTTATTGCTGCAATTAATTTTCTGATGTATTATATGTGTAGATTAAATAAATACATGCCCAGTTTTTTATTATTTAAACTGTTTATTGAGTTTCTAAACTACCAACCTAGTTTTTAATTTTTGGGTGCTAGGAACTGTCCCTGTACCAACATGAGTGACAGTCCATCTGAGGCCACATCACACACAAACACACATAAAGGGCCAGTTTAGCATAACCTAATCTCCTTTTCTTCTGGATGTGAGTGAAATGCACAATTATGAATATGCAAACTGCACAAGGAGTGCTTGAGGATGGAGGTTGGAGATGCAAGGCAGCAGTGCTAATCATTGTGTCACCATGCTGTTCATTTAGTGCATTTCTAGTAACTTCTCCACAAAGTATTACTGTTAGACAAGGGTTAACTTATTTTGGCTTTCACCAGGATGGAACATACATAGGCTTTTTGAATTAGGGACTTTGTGGCTGAGTAGTATAGACTTACATAATGATATTAAAAAAAATTAAGTCAGAAAACAAAAAAATAAAGCTTTTATATGAGTATTTTTATGCACTCCTTGTGTCTAAGCCAAGTGTGCTCAGTCTTGATCCTGGAGAACTACTGTGACTAAAAATTGTATTTTTAAACAATGCCTGATTTTAATTGGGCTGCTATTTTAGCTAGACATGTATGATTAGTTCAAGTTAATAATGATTAATAATTATAATTAGATTACATTATTTGGTTTATTTTGAAATGATCAGCATTTCTGAAACAGCTCCTCCTCCCTAGTATTTATTTTTAGTTGTTCCAGTATGTCTTAGTTCATCTAAGTAAGTTCCGCTATATATACTCCACTTGTGGTATACTTTTGTTTCACCCTATAGACCCAAAAACAGAATTGAATCTATTAGGAACTTTGGGTTTTAATGCAAATCTTATAATCCAAATCACTGTAGCCATTAAAAATGTGAATTATTTATTTCATGAAAAAATGTGGTTCTTTGTTACAGTGCAAATTAGAACACATATCCTCTATTCAGCCATTTTGCCTGCTCGTCCTTTTAACAGGAAAGAGGAAAGCGATGATAAATATACAAAGATGAGGCCACTTCTAGATGGATGAAGTGGGTAAAAGAATTACAATGTTAACTGTCAAGCTATGTGTAGAAGTAAATAACTTGTGAAAAGAATAAAGAACTAAAAATGGAAGACTACTGAATGAGAGGACTTTGAGAATTAATGTCACCTTTTTGCAAAGCAGAATGTTTAATTTAAAACATTCAGTATTTATATATAGGTGAATCTGTTTGTATGTCAGATGGGTGCAGTAACTGATTATCTCAGGGTGCTGGTTCTGTCACCATCTGAATGAAGTTTGCATATCTTCCTTGTGACCATGTTGTGCTTATCTGGTACTTGACTTTCCTTTAACACTGCAAATCTGTTCCTTTTAATTTGATTGCTGACCATAAATATGCGTAGTGTCATCATGTTATGTTTCCTGTGATAAAATGACTTTTCATCTGTGGTTGTTTCGCTGTCACAATTCTGTAATGGAAGGCACAAGTTTAAATGGATGGATAAACCTAATATGAAAGATCTCTGGCAACACACTCAATATGTTAACATATTTGCTTGAATAATTAATTACTTGATAAATCAAAGTGAAGACTTTAATCAAATATTAGTATGATGTATACCTACTCTTGAGGTTTCCAGCTTCCTTAATTTTTTGAAGGCTCGTCTCTATACCTGTGGGGCCATCACCCAGTGATGTCACGAGTCCAACAGGCAATCCAAGGATCCTAAGAGAGTCTGCCACCCTTTTGGCTGTATCAATCCACATGTCTTCATTGGATGAAACAATACCAATATTTGCCCAGGTGAAATATTTCATGACATTAAACAAAACTTTTGTAGGTGAAGGTAATGTCCTTGTAAATACTGGGTAACTCCTCACCATGTCCAGTTCATTACTGATGCAAGTCCAGGAAAAAATGGCTTTGTTCCAGTTCTTGCTCAGAAGAGTTGCAGCATCACAATAGCCTGGATTTAAAGGTCCAAGGAATGCTGATACCATATTTTCATATCCCAAAAACATACTAAGTGCTTTTGAAGTTACACAATCTTCTTGGAGAACTACAAAATCTATCTTGTTGCCTAAATCCAAAGACAAATCATTATTTATCCGATCCACTGCTAATTTAGCTGCCAGCTCAGGAAATACTCTGGAGTAAAGGGGGTCACATTTCCAAGGTCCTAGAACTCCAATATTGAAGTTTAAGCATTCCACGTGGTATGGAGAAGTCAGTATTCCAATCAAAATGCAGAGAAAAATTTGCACCTTCCTTACATTGGTTTTCCATTTTAACTTTATTCTCTTTGAAATGATAGATGATTTCAAAAATAAGCCATTAAGGTAGAGCAGAATTTTACACATTGTCTTCTGAATGTCCAGAGTCTAATATTGAAATTCTACTCTCTATAATCCTGACAAAAGAAAATAACAAGGCATGTTTTTTTTTTTGTATGAATACTGTGTATTTTAACTGTCATCCCTAATGATTAAAATTTCTTTTGCACAAATGTAGAAATAATAAACTGACATCTTTTTGTCAACCTGATAGTTTATTACTTTGTTTGAATTTGAATATCATGAGTACTTTGCGCAATTTATGCAAAAAGGAGCATAAACATATTTATCTTTTTATGTATATAATGTACAGAAATACCACCTGAGAGCAGACTGTAGCATATGGATATTCAATGTATACTTGCTTGCTTGCTTTCAATTTACTGAAGTTAACATAATGTAACCCTTAATCCAGTGCCTACCATAGCATGTAGGAAAGTGCTTCTGAGAAAATAAAACGTTTAGTTTAAATAATCAAACATTATAGCGCATTGTGGATAAAATAAAAATCAAATTGCATTGCTATGTTTAGTTTTGCGAAATAATTAATGTGCAGTAGTTGTGCAATTCTAAATTAAATACATAGAAAAAGGTGAGTCCTAAAATGATCCATTCAGTCTTTTTTTATCTTGCAAATAAATAACAGTTGTGCACAAAACAACGAAACCTCCTTTCTTAAAGGAAATGGAATAATCAAGGTTTAATATGTATCCTTTTAAATATAAACCCATCACAAGTCTTAATTTGTACTCGCACTAATGTATAATTTCCTATGAAAATCAAATATTTTAAGTTGTTAGAAAACTGCACATTTTGTTGTAAAGGTTTGATTTTGTAGAATGTTCAGTTTAATCCTCAAAATGTGTTAACGAAAATGAAAATCATAAATAATAGTAATAATACCTGGTTATATGCAAATACAATTTGAACTAATCCAGATTATCGAAGGCTAAATTCAAATAGGTTTGATGCCCTATTAAAAGATTTTTTTTAAATTAATGCCTGCAATCAAATTCACCCTATATGACAATTTTGCATATTTTTCATTAACCTTTTCTCGCTCTGCTAGAATGTAACGCTGCTCCAAGGATATCAAACTAGAATGAAAAGTAAATGCGAAACTAGAAAACTAAAAATTATTTAAGTAAGTAACATATTCGATCTTAAAACGCTAAGCAAATAGCTGCTTAGTTTCATCTTACCAAATATGCTGTCTTCGACTGAACTGTATGTTAAGATTTGTTGTTATCGCTACGTCACGTTACAACTAGACATCAGGAAAGGCAACTAGCTGATTGAGCCTCTCTTCTTTAAAATAGTTTCCTGCATCAGATTTGACTTGAACATGAACTTCATTTTTAGGATGGCTGTTCTATTCCAAATGATTTTCAGTAGCAAAAACTTCTGGTGGAGTAGAACATTTTTCTCGATCGGCTTTCAGCATCGAATCCCGTGTGTTCTTCGGTGACCTCAGGACTCATTATTTTTCAGGCTCAGGAGGAGTCTGTTGTGCGCCTCTCGTGTTAAAATGTGCAGCTCCTTTTCCCCGATGACATCGTCTCCAATCGTTTTCAGCGCATTGGAGAGCTACTGGTATGAGTTCACCTACGCGACACCGTCACACTCATTTCGCGCGATTTTACCACTCATGAACAGGCTTTGGAGTAACGGCAGTTTTATTAAATGAATATCTTTTTTTAGAAAGAGAAAGTCAGCCGTTTCGTCGTTTTAGTGTGATTTTAGTATGATTGACAGTACTGTTACAAAAACTAATCCAGTTTCAACCTCTTGTAAGAGGATTGCCAGACTGTAGGCACATGTAAATGACAAGATGATAACAATTTCGACAGCTAGTGACAAACCGCCGAAACGCAGACAGATAGATAGATAGTTTCATTCATTCCAACCTTGTTTCATTGATGTTACAAGTATTTATTCATATATTCATTGGGCACATGCCAGGAAACAGACATGGACTGGGTGTGAACCCCGAAAGGCACTGTCAGTTGTTTTACTCACACTGCACGTATTTAATATTTAATTACTTTTGACCACTTAAATGGTTGTCTTTTTAGACACTTAATTGTATTGTTTTAATTTCACATTTAAGTAAATTTCATAATCTTATTTCCTTTAGGAGGCTGTTTTATTTAGCTGTAGTTACTGTCTAAACTAAAGCATCCATCCATCTATTATCCAACCCGCTATATCCTATACTACAGGGCCACGGGGGTCTGCTGGAGCCAATCCCAGCCAACACAGGGTGCAAGGCAGGAAACAAATCCCAGGCAGGGTGCCAGCCCACCACAGGGTGTGCACACACACACACCAAGCACACACTAGGGACCATTTAGGACCATCAATGCACCTAACCTGCATGTCTTTGGACTGTGGGAGGAAACCGGAGCACTCGGAGGAAACCCACGCAGACACGGGGAGAACATGCAAACTCCATGCAGGGAGGACCCGGAAAGCGAGCCCGGGTCTCCTAACTGCTAGACAGCATATTGTGTTAATTTTAGTGTTTTCAATTTTCTATTTTTTTTAAACTTTTTTTGGAAGTTTATGTGAAGAACAAATTTCACCACACAATGTATTTGTTTTTTTTAGTTGTATGTCATCTGTTCCAGTTGACCTATTATTTCTGGTGGCATACAGTTACTGTTTTCACTGCTCCTGAGTTTGAGCCTAAACTGGATTAAGTGGGTTTGATAATGGATGGATGTTTGGATATTTTTGTTATTGATGAAAAGTTGCAAACTTTCTTTTTCATTTTTCACTGAATTCTTCTTTTTTTAGTTATGTGTGATAGTTAAAGATTAATTATGTGGTTGAGTGCCTAAAGATTTGGTGATATTTTCCTCAAAATGTATACCTCTAGTTGAGGTAGATTCCTGGTATGTTACTCATTTGTTTTCATTTAAGTTTGAATTATAAACATCATATGATTGATTTATAGAGAACTTTACTTTCTCTTTCTGGTGTTAACAGAAGGACTTGCTTTTGCCAGTAATAAAAACTTTAAAATAGCATAAATTATCTATTTGTTTTCTATCAAATCAAAAGTAAGAAGAGAGATGTTAAGAAAGTGACATTTCTAGGAGCCAAATGAGCAGAGAAATAAAGAAATGAAACCTTCTGGCCAATAGCTGGCAGTTTTGGTCCATACCTACTGGAGAGCTTGCTTTTTCAGTTTTCTAATTTCCTCCCTCTATGCATTTTCTCTCTGTCTCTGTCTCAGTCTTTCTCCCTCTCTCTCTCCCTCTCTTTCTACCTTCCTACAATTGAGTAGGTAAAGTTAATCTCCCACTTCAAGTTCATTTCCCTGTTGTAGAGAACTGCTGATTAAATCTCAGAGAAAGTTAAGGGCTGTACCACAGATCATGGACCTGTTAAGATGCCTGAGCCGATGCATTTGTGTTGCCTGTAGTGGCCATGTACAAAACAACTACAATAACAAGAACAGCAACATTTATTTTGTATACCACATTTTTCATACACAGTACAGTAGCTCAAAGTGCTTTTCAAGATCAAACCAACAGCTACAAACAGAGTAAAGCAAATTTAAAATTAGATAAGAATAATAATGAATAAATAACATGCAAGAAAATAATACACACGTACATAATATAGATATATAATTAATAGATAGATAGATAGATAGATAGATAGATAGATAGATAGATAGATAGATAGATAGATAGTAAAGAAGTAGAGTCCAGTGATAAGGTCAGATGGCTATGAAGACAAAAAGAAAATGACAAAAAAATAAATAAAATCCGCAGGGGTTCCAAGGTCAAGAGACTGCCAAACCCCCAACCCCTCCCCGGGGGTGCCATTCAACCTAACATAAATGTTCTTACGTAGTTCCTTACTGTTTTCTTTGTAGGCTTCATCTTAGAGGATTTGACTGAGTGAGTCTTGTGGGAAGTTGGGGTATACATCACAGATGACTGCATCGTCATTTGATCAGGTGGTGGTGGAAAGTGCCACCACAGAAGAACCAGGAAAGACAACAGAGAAAAGTAGATGTTAATACTGACTGCAGCCTAACCTAGCCTATTACAATTTCCTGTTACCATCTAACACACTGGCCAAATAGCATTGACTTTGTTTCAGTTTGCTATGACCTTTGGACAATTCCTTTCTGATCCACTGCCTATAGTTGCAAAGTTGCATGCTACCAGCTCCTGTGTTTTCTTACTAGCCTGAAATACAGGCTTGTTTAGTTCATCAGTTTAATCTCCTATATGTAGACTCTAGCCTCACTGAATGACTCACCATCATAGACAAACAAAACAGCTGTATAGGAAAATTCTTTAAAAAGCTGTATAAAATGTTCAAAAAGTTAGCGATATGTTTACTTACTTCAGAGCTGTCAGTAGCTGGTGCACATCATGGTAATGCTGGGTGCAGGTTAGAAACCAGTCCTGTATGGCACAAGAGTGAATTACAGGGTATACCTATGTGCACATGCACATGTCTGCTCGTACTGGGCCAGTTTAAAGTTAGTTATAAACCTCTGTGATGTGGTATTCAAACTAAATTAACCAAAGGAAACACCACATAGATATTTTAAACTTCATACAGGCTATTCAAGACAACAATTCTGTGCTGTGAAGCAGCAGTGTTGACTACTATGGCAAACGACCACTCAATTTACAAGAATGTATTACATGGAATCTTGTATGTAGACTTAAAATGATGCTTCATTCCTCTTTTTGTTTATAATTTTATAGCTTTATATGAGCAATCTGTGGTCAATTATATCCAAAGTGAAACCTAGTGTTTAATGTTGCAAGAAGTCAATGCCATTAATGCATTCCTCTCTGGATGTATTTTCACTTACTAATTCTGCATGTGTCTTCTTGTCATTTAATGTTCAAATACAATTGTTTGGTTAAAAAAAATCACTAGTTATTCCCTGTCATATGTAGACATTTTGTTGAACCAGGAGACGTTTTTTAGTCCATGAGTTTGCCGTTGCATTCATAAACATGCTACAAAGCCAGAAATGATACTTGGTACATTCTTCTTTGGCATTTAGAGTGTGCATATTCTCAGCCTTATCTGCAGGAATAAAGAAAAAGGAAATGGCAGTTTATTATGGCAAGCCAAATTAACATTTAGAGATATCTCAAAATGAATTTTGGATATCTTAAAATGTAATTTACTTTTTAAGATATCTGAAACTCGCTTTGAGATATCTTAAAACAATTTCCTTTACATTTTAAGATATCTGCAATACATTTTGAGATATCTCAAATGTATTTCAAGATATCTCAAATACAGTTTCAGATATCTCAAAATAATTGTGTCTGCATTTCAAGATATCTCAAATGAATTTTCAGATATCTTAAATTGACCTTTCATGCATTTTAAGATATCTTAAATGCATTTCAAGATATCTCAAAATCATTTCCTGTAAAATTGCCTATTATTTCAATGGGACTACTTGTTTATTATAAGATATCTTAAAATGTATTTGAGATATCTTGAAATGTGCAGGAAGTCATTTTAAGATATCTTGAAATGTATTTGAGATATCTGAAAATGGACTGGAAGCTGTTTTAAGATATCTGGAAATGTATTTGAGATATCTTAAATTGTATTGTAGATATCTGAAAATGCTATTGAGATATCTTGAAATAATTGAGTGTCCTTTTAAAGATATCTTAAAATGCATTTTAGATATCTTGAAATACAATTTGAGATATCTTGAAATACATTGTTAGATATCTGAAATGGAGCAGAGATCCATTTTAAGATATCATGAAATTAATTTTAGATATCTAAAAATGTATTTCAGATATCTGAAAAAATGAATTTCAAGATATCTTGAATGCTTTTAAGATATCTAAATTATATTTCGAGATATCTCAAAATAACTTCCTTCTCATTTTAAGATATCCCAAATTCATTTTGAGATATCTCGAAATAGACAGGAAGTCCCATTGAAAGAATAGGAAATGTTACAGGAAGTGATTTTGAGATATCTCAAAATGTATTTGAGATATCTTGAAATGCACAGGAAGTTATTTTAAGATATCTCGAAATGTATTTGCGATATCTCAAAATGCACAGGAACGTATTTCAAGATATCTCGAATTGCATTAAAGATATCTTAAAATGCATTTCAGATATTTCAAAATCTACAGCATATCATTTCAAGATATCTTGAAATCTATTTGAGATATCATAAAATGCTTTTTAGATATCTTAAAATAGATGCATTTTTAGATATCTGTAAGTCAATTTGAGATATCTAAAATGCATTTCCAGATATCTTAAAATCCATTTTGAGATATCTCTAAATGTTAATTCGGCTTGCCATAGTTTATGGGTATTCTGGAGTAATGCATTTCCTTGCAAAAGAAAATCCAGTACCTTGCACAGTAGTGCCTTTTGGTTGGTATTCGTGTGGAAAATAAGCAGCCTTTCACGTTCTTAAAGAATGAACTGTGCTTCTCTTAAGTAAGTTCTCTTAAGAAAGAAAGCCAAGTACTATTATTCATTTTGCTGGTGAGCTGCTGATTACCTCCATTATGCAGCTATTGAGACCTTAAGGGATAATATTACCCTAAAAAACTTTAAAAATACCAAAATACCTGTTTTTAGTAAGCATCACATTTCACATGCAAAACTAACTTTAGAATCAGTTTCATTAAAAAGTATGTGAAATGAAACTCATTATAGCACAACTTATATTAAAATGGATAGATGGCTGACCACAAACCACAACTGCTAACTATGAAACTGATTATTGTTCTCTTACTAAATTACCTTGTTTGTGAAACCATCATAGGGTCTCCAATATTATGTGTCATTTTGCAATGCAATTTACTCAGGGTCATCTCCAGTTGCTCTTCAAAGGAGTAGTTTACCCTCCATAATTTGTTTCGGCATTATATCTGATGCTATTGACATAGCCTTTGGCTCTTCAAAACTCAGTAATGGACATAATGAATTTGCAAGTTTAGTGGATGGATGAAACAGATCTCCTCTTTAGAATTTCATATGGTTATAGTTTGTATTCAGATATAATAGGAAATTCTTATTTTGGGAACTTTGTGTATCAGTATTCGTTTAGCCCTACATATGTATGCACAGTCAAAAGACCATAACCCCTATATTTGGGAACCCATGATGGATTAGCACCCTGAAGATTCTTGTCTTCAGCCCAATGCTGCTGGTATAGGCTGTGGTATCCTGTGATTCTGAATTGGAATAAGAAAGTTTAAGAATGACAGAGTGACCTAAAGTTGGGTTTCTAATTCAGAGTAAGCTCTGTTAGAACAGTTCATCGCACTGCATTATGTTCTTTTACTGGTAGTGCTCCAGATTTCACGTAAGTTAGCTCTTCTTTTCTGTATAGCTTCATAGAGCTGCTGGCAGAGCAGTTAGAAATCTACACATTCAGAATCAGTGGGACTTGAAGCTATCCATGGGGAAAAAGTTGAGCTCCACAATGCACAAAGGACATGAGCAGTGTAATTGGACTCTCGCCTGTTCAAATAAAAGGAGCTGCTGTTTAATTAAATTAACACTTAGACCTGGAGGGTATAATTAAAGTAAACAAAGACCACACTTATATCATCTCCCAAATGTTCACAGACACTTCTAAGCTTATTATTTTGTTTGTCACACGTTTTCACCTGAGGTTGGTTTTAAATCCCATGTTTCTCCTAAACATCTCTTGATCCCTTACAGTAGATTGTGCTTCTACAGTCATATACCTAATGAAAATGTCAGAAAATGTATATAACTAAAATAATTTAAAAAACAAATAGATAAGAATGAATTAGGAAATTAGGAAATGTAAAGGGAATACAATTTATAGTTTCAGGCAGAAATTTGGACACTCCTGGTAAAAAATAGTAAATAAAACTTCATTAGCAAATAAACTAAAGCAATTGTATTCTTATGAAAATGTTAATGTACAATTGCAATTTATTTGCTGAAGAAATTTAAAAAAACAAAAGTAAATGTAACATTTGCAAATGTTTGGGAATCCCCTTTAACAAAATTACAGCTTGTAAATGTTTTTGTATCTGAGTCGTTGAAATTATGTTTTATACATTTTTTACTACATTCTTCCTTGCAGATCACTTACAGCTGTAGGACATGGACAATGGTCTTGGATTGTCTTGCATGGACAGCACCTTTAAGATCTACAGGTATGTACAGATTTGTCATGGTGTTCAGCTCTGGAGACTGGGAGATCCGTTCCAAAAGCTACAGCTTGTATTTCTTCAGGTACTTCATAGTTGACTCAAACCACTTACACCTTAACACCAGCAAGACCAAGGAGCTGGTGGTGGATTTTAGGAGGCCCAGGCCCCTCATGGACCCTGTGATCATCAGAGGTGACTGTGTGCAGAGGGTGCAGACCTTTAAATATCTGGGAGTGCAGCTGGATGACAAATTGGACTGGACTGCCAATACTGATGCTCTATGTAAGAAAGGCCAGAGCAGACTATACTTCCTTAGAAGGTTGGCATCCTTCAACATCTGCAGTAAGATGCTGCAGATGTTCTACCAGACGGTTGTGGCGAGTGCCCTCTTCTCCGCAGTGGTGTGCTGGGGTGGCAGCATAAAGTTGAAAGACGCCTCACGCCTGGACAAACTTATTAAGAAGGCAGGCTGTATTGTAGGAGTAAAGTTGGACAATTTAACATCTGTGGCAGAGCGACGGGCACTAAGCAAACTCCTGTCAATCAGGAAGAATCCACTGCATCCACTTAACAATGTCATCTCCAGGCAGAGGAGTAGCTTCAGTGACAGACTTTTGTCACTGTCTTGCTCCACTGACAGACTGAGGAGATCGTTCCTCCCCCACACTATGCGACTCTTCAATTCCACCCGGGGGAGTAAATGCTAACATTAATTTTATTTTTATTTTTTTCATTTTTTCATTTTTATTACTATTTAATTTAATATTGTTTCTTTGTATCAGTATACTGCTGCTGGATTATGTGAATTTCCCCTTGGGATTAATAAAGTATCTATCTATCTATCTATCTATCTATCTATCTATCTATCTATCTATCTATCTATCTATCTATCTATCTATCTATCTATCTAGTAATCTTCAAACTTTGTTTTGAAGGTTTGTTTTATTGTAGAAGATCCTTCTTTTACCTTCAGTTTCCTGAATGCCTGAATTTACTGGAATCCATCCTTACCTGTACAAACACACACAACCTTAAAGCTCTATAGCTCCACCAGTAGTTAATAGCTAATATTTGGCAAGATGTTCTTTTCTTCAAATGCTGCTCCTTTTGTTTCAAAACAAGCTTGTATGGTTTTGGCCTGACAATTTGATTCTAACTTAGTCTTTCCTCTTGGTTTCAAAATGTAAAATCTGCACGGTAGAACTGTGCACTAGCACTCTTTTCACAGCTAAATCGACGTGCAGGTCCCTTGCAGTCATATAGGGGTTTTTGTTATCCTGTACAGAATACAAACTGCTCTATCTGTCAGTTTTCTTTGTCTTCAAGATGTTGTCTTGATCTCCATGGTTCCCCTTAACTGCCATTTCTTAATGACATTCTGGAATATGGAAATTGTTAGTTGGAAGAGATTTGATTTCCTGTATTATACCTCCCCGATTTTTTTGTCATCAATTAGTTTCTTTTTCAGATCACTAGTCAGTTGTTTATAAGAGCCCATAATGGCTGAGCGTTGCACAATGTTTGAAGAATCAAAGATTTTTTGAATCTCTGGAACTGTCATCAGCAGACAATTCCTAATGACATTTCTTGACCAGACTAACACTAATAGCAACCTAATGAGTTCATCTGAAAGGTTGCCCAAATGTTTGCAAATGCCACATTTGCTCTTTTATTTTTTATTTTTTCAGTTAATTCTATAAATTGTAAGTGTACATTAATATTTTCATTAAAATTGATTACGTTTGTTTGTTGTCAAAGTTGTATTTAGTATTTATTGCTTCAAATGTGAACAAAACATTTAGCCAGGAGTATCCAAGCTTTTCCATGGAACTGTACTATACAGTATGTATTGTGGTGCCTGATAATTGTTATTAACCCACACTTTGGGCTTTCCTACTTTGATTTGTGTCATTTTTGGATTATGTGAATTATTGGAATTGGAATATGTGTTTATTTCCTTATTCACATTGGCATTATTGTAGCAACACTGCCATGTGTTGCCATGTTCTCTGCATGGCTGCAGCCATGTTCTTTACCATTGCTATGTCTGTCGCAAGATATTTGAACTTAAATAACTTGACGTGTTGTATTATCACTATTGCATCACAGATGTAGAATCTGAGTTTGATCCTGGTGTTCTGTTTTTTTGTTTTTTTTTCTTGCATCCTCGAATATGTTCTGTTTAAGTTAATAGGCCCACACTATACATATGAGTGTGGATGTATGTGTGTAAATGTCCCCTGCATTGGACTGGTTCATTGTCTAGAGTATTTCCCTGCCTTGTACTTTGTGCTGCAACAATAGTCTCCAGTTCTCCATGACCCTGGATTGGGTCAAGATAATTTGAGAACATATGACTGATGGTACGATGTACTATAGTAATACGTTTTGCAGATATAATCCTGGGTCCATCCAGCTTTCTCAAATGGATGGAGGTATTGCTGCCTTCCTGAACTCTCTCTTACTCAGGGTTCTTTCTTTGTGGAAATTCAATAACAACCTCACCTTCTTCACCCATGGTTGCCTTTAACGCTGTTATTTGGCGTTGTGCTCAAAGGGGTGTTGCTTACCTCTTTGGTGGATTTGAGCTTGAGACTTTTGGTGGTCCTTTTTAAGAATGTTCTAGATTTTATTGCTTTTGGCTTCTTTCTGTGGGGAGAGAAAAGTGTAAGGCATCTAGAGCTCTTATGTTCCAATTCAACATTTATTTCTTTCCTCCCAGAAGTTTTAATAGATATTGGCAGAGTAAACAGTGTCAAGAAATTTGACCTCCTGGCCTTACTCATATCATGCATCCCCTATCAGCAGCAACAGAATCACAAAAGAACAATTTACAGTTATCGACCAACCTAAGCTTCACATTTTTTCAATGATTGAGGAAAGTTAGAGTAACTAGAGAAAAAGCCATTTGGACTTGGACAGATTGTGCAAACTATATATAGACAGTACCAAGACCAAGATCTAAATCCCAAACTCTGTGCTGCAAGGTCTCAGCATTATTCACTGTACCACTGTGGTACTCTGATTAATAATTGATGCATTGAAATTATACAAATAAATGTATTATAGTACAAGTTTGAAGTGCTTTAATATTTTGTTGACATTTTTTGTTTTATTATTATATGAATAGGAGATATATGAAGCAGACAAACTGGAAAACAGTAATTTCAGGACTTATAACAGAGGAGCGCTGCATGAAATACAGTAAATACTCTAATTTCTCTATATTTGTGTCTTCCTGAGCCACATGCAGAGTTAGAAAAAAAAAAAATAATTTATTAAGTATTCTTTAATAGGGTACAGTGTCAGCATGGTTGTTGTTCTGCAATGTCGTTTATTATGGAGATCCCAAGTGTCCTGCTGAATAAAGAGTAGAATGTTCCATGACACTGTTGTGATAATTCCCAAAAGGGCTATAGCCTGGGTGAGTCACACATTACTATGACATTGGTCCATTGCAAAATGCTAAAGGGAAAAATAATGCTAAAAACTTCATGAGCTTTCTTTCCAACTGACCAAATAATGCTACGTTAGAAATCTACATTTAAGAAACCACAATTACACAAAAGGAGAAATTGTTGAAAATGAGAAGGAATTGGCAAATGAGCTAAACAAATAATTCACTCATGGTTTTGTAAAGGCCCCATGAAAAAAGCAAAAACAAGCTCCAGGTTTATAGATTTTAAAATAGTAGACTCAGATGTGCTTCAGGACCACATGTTGAAAGGTAATAAAACCCCAAGATCTGATGGGATTTTACCAGTTGTTTTCAAAGAAATGAAAGATGTCATTTATGACCCCTTATTTGGCATATCTGAGCAGTCACTTGAAAAAGGATGAGTACCTAATAACTGGAAATTTGAAAATGTTACTCCAGTCTTCAAGAAAGGAGATAAAATGGATCCTGGTAACTACAGATCAATCAGTCTTACTTCTGTACCATACAACATTATGAAACCCTAATAAGAAATACATTAGAAAAGTACCTACACTTATATGAATTTATACTAAATAACAGCCAGCATGAATTTATAATAAGCAACTTCAATAGCTGACAAAAGCAAAACAAATCACATGAATTACGTAGACTTTTAAAAATCCTTTGATATAGTCACACAACAAAAGTTACATCTGAAACTAGAAGCTGTAGGCATTGGAATTAGTCTACAAAATTGGATCTCAGATTGGTTGTCCAACAGGAGACAGAGAGTACAGATAAGAGGAGAATGCTCTATGTGGAAATGGGTCATCAGTGGAGACCCTCAGGGGTCTGTCCTTGGACCAATACTTTATCTGATTTATTTTAATGACATAGCTTGTAAAATTGTAAAATTCACAGATGAAACTTAAATTGGACAAATGGCAGACACCGAGGAGACAGAAGAAACAATTCAATAAGACTTGGACAAGCTTCAGAACTTGGAGAACACTTGGAGAATGTAGTTTAATATAGAAAAGTGCAAAATGATACACATAGGAAATAGTGTCTTATTCAGGCCCAGGGCTGGTTGATGTCTTGTGCCAGAAGCTTCTGGGGAGATATTTGGCTTCTTGGACCCTGCTTTGGACAAAGAAGTTATGAAATATATGAATGAATGAGTGAACTAAGGAAAAGCTGATGGAAATATTGTGTGTATGGTTGTATATTTAGAGTCACAATTCATACAAGAAAGTTATTTTATAAAAATGCTTGCTTTTAGAGTTTATCCTTTAGCTGCAAAGGTGAAAATTACAGAAAAAATGTTTGATGTATTGCAGGTGTAATTAAAGATTAGATTGCATTGCAGCTTGGAATCATGTCCTTCAATTAAGAGATGCGTACTTTGGTCTGAAAAGGGCACTTAAGAGTTTCTAAATCCCTTCTGACCTAGAAGACCAAAGCTGATAAGCTACTTAAGATCTATTACATCTCAATACCTTTGTCTTGTCAGCATTTAACACGACCAGTCTGCACAATCTACAGCCTAGACAGCAAAAACAGCTTTGGTTGAATGGAAGGTAGTAACATACTGTATTTTCCAGTTTTTATGATGGAATCCTGCTTTTGGTTTGCTATTAACCACCTTAAGAAAATGAACAAAGGCTGTATTGACTGTAGCTGTTCCCAAATGAGTTTCATGCAAATTATTTTTCACATTCTTCTCACAAGTGATTTAATATCAGCATGGGGCTTAAGTAGAATATGCAGTATATTTTGTAATATGAATACATGTATCATTAAGATCTGTGTAGATTATGGTGACTAGGAGGCTGTTGACTGCTCTTACTGTTAAACAGAACTGTTATATGTTGTTTTTGTTTATCTTTTTTTCTTTTAGCATTATCTTGAACTTCCAGATGTTGGCACAGTTAGAAAACAGGAAAAGTTGGATATGAAAGGAATGGTGTGGCACAAATATTTCAGTTAAAGTCAAGAGGGAAATCTGTTTGGCAGCAGGATTTGCCTGCTAGATTTTTTCTAGGGTTTTTTTTTCAGTTAAATGAAGGTGCTAATCAAAAATTGTGTGTTGCTCTTTTTTCCCATTTCAGTATCACAGGAAGACACTTCTGAGACAAGATCCAGCTTTAGACACAGGGCTACACCACTGCAAGACATGCTCTTACACACATCCACATGTACTTATATTCAGTTTTAATTTAGAGTCTCCAATTACTAAAACTTACATTTCTTTGAGATGTATAAGGAAAACCAAAATTCGAGGACAGAAAAAACACTAAGACACATGAAGAACATGTGGGCTCCACACAGTCAGGAGTCCTGCTAAGTAGTTCAATACATAGCATAAAAATTATTTGATGAAAATATATTTTTTCATCAGAATACATTTTTGCTCTCTTATTCTCTCTGATTTGCATTTTTTGTCCTCTTTTTCTCTCTAATTTGTAACTTAAAAATAATGATCTTTGTTTTTTTGGTAGGATGGCAATGTCGTGTTGACTTAGCGTTGCTTACTTAAAATATTCAAGATTTTAATCCCAAACCTCATCAAAATTTATGTGGAGGCTACTTCTGTATTTGTTTGTTTCCTAAATGTACTCTGTTTTCCACCAACATCACAATTCAATTAATGTTAGGTCAATTTGTGACTGAAATTGTCTCATCAGGAGTGAGTAGGTGTTTATGTGAGTAGATGTGTTGCATAATGGTGAACCGTTGAGCTTAATGCTAATACAGTAGGTTCCAGTTCCCTGCTTTTCAGTAACGGGATAACTAGCTTAGGGACGAAAATGCATAACTTTATCCTGTTTGCTGACAATTGTATTGTATTTAATCAATCTATACTAATAAAAGGCAAAGCCCTCACTGACTGACTGACTGACACTCACTCACTCACTCACTCACTAACTCACTCACTAATTCTCCAACTTCCCGTGTAGGTAGAAGGCTGAAATTTGGCAGGCTCATTCCTTACAGCTTACTTACAAAAGTTGGGCAGGTTTCATTTCGAAACTCTACGCCTAATGGTCATAACTGGCAGCTATTTTTCTCCATTTATTGTAATGAAGTTGAGCTCGAAAGCCGTGGGGGCGAAGTTTCGTGTGACATCATCACGCCTCCCACGTAATCACGTGAACTGACTGTCAACGCAGTGCATAGAAAACCAGGAAGAGCTCCAAAAAGCGCTGAAGAAAACATGCATTATATAATTGAGAAGACAGCGAAACAATAAAAAGCGAGCGAGTGACATATACAACCATATTCATGAGTGCTGCTACTTCGGAAACAAAGCACAGTGTAAACCTAAAGTTTAAATTAAGTTCATAGACAGGATGCCGCTGGCGTTTCTCATGCCCATGGGTAATGCGGGATACTCAAGGCCCTCGGGCCACATCTGGCCCGGCGTGTAATGGTATCCGGCCTGCGAGATCATTTTATATATTATTGTTATTAATGGCCAGGGGATATGAAGCGCTGGTAACACAATAAACTACAGATCCCATAATGCAGCGCTTCAGCTGCCTTGCCGAACACTTACCGCGTTAATCAAGTCTAGCTTATGATGCTGCAAGTTATTGCGAAGCTAGCCCACACGATGCCAAAGAGAAAAGTTGATTCTGAAAATAGAGCCTTTAAAAACCGATGGGAGGCTGAGTATATGTTCACTGACATTGCCGGTAAACCCGTGTGTCTCATTTGTGGAGCTAATGTGGCTGTAATTACAGAATTTAATCTAAGACGGCACTATGAGACAAAACATCAAGATAACCTGAAAGACCAGAATGCAATGCACAAGATACAGAAAGCAGAAGAGTTAAAGAAGAATCTGACACTTCAGCAGACGTTTTTACCCGTGCAAAATCACAAAGTGATTTCAAGTGAAGCTACTTTTATGGGAGACACAAATGCACCAGTGCAACTTGCCCCACTTTCCCTGTTGCCAAGTAATGTGGAACCAAGTCGGCACAAAGGTGTTCCCAAATATGCACTTTGCTGATAAACTGAGTGCACTGAGTTCGCATGGCGCTTTGGTGACTTTGAAGAACAAAAAAAGAATTTTGAGTTGTTTCGCAACCCATTTGCTGTCGATGTGGAAACTGCACCTGTGCAGATTCAGATGGAGGTGATTGAGCTACAGTGTAATGGCACACTGAAGGCAAAGTACGATACTGCACGGCTCGCACAGTTTATTCATTCCATTCCCGCAGAAATTTTCCAGCTCTGTCTACATGCGGCTCGAACCTTGTGCATGTTTGGTATCACATATCTGTGTGAGAAGCTCTTCTCAGTGATGAAGACTAACAAAACAGCACACAGGAGTCGCCTCACTGATGAGCACCTGCAATCCATCCTGAGAATCTCCACAACACAGAACCTCACAGCAAACAGAAACGAACTTGTGGCCAAAAAAAGATGCCAGGCGTCCAGCTCTAAAATGACATATGAGCAAAGACAACTGAATGATTTGATTTGTTATTGCTGAAAGGAACATATTTTATTTATATTTCCAGGTTTTGTTATGCAGCATGTTCATATTTGAATTTGTATAATTTTGACAGGATATATTTTTATGGAGAGCAAAATCTTTTGGGATATTTAAAATTTAAGTTTATTTTTTATATAAAATTACATAAGAGAAAAGAAATTTGAATGCTTGTTCTTTTAACGTTTACTTTATTTCTAACTTGTATAATTTAGACAGGATATATTTTTATGGAGAGCAAAATATTATAAGTTATTTAAGGTTTGAGTTGATTTATTCTGGAATTCAGTTTATCAGCAAAGTGCGTATTTGGGAACACCGTAGTGACGACTTGGTTCAACATTACTTGGCAACAGGGAAAGTGGGGCAAGTTGCACTGGTGCATTTGTGTCTCCCATAAAAGCAGCTTCACTTGAAATCACTTTGTGATTGTGCACGGGTAAAAACATCCGCTGAAGTGTCAGATTCTTATTTAATTCTTCTGCTTTCTGTATCTTCTGCATTGCATTCAGGTTACCCTGATGTTTTGTCTCATAGTGCCGTCTTAGATTAAATTCTGTAATTACAGCCACATTAGCTCCACAAATGAGACACACTGGTTCAGTAAACATATACTCAGCCTCCCATCGGTTTTTAAAGGCTCTATTTTCAGAATCAACTTTTCTCTTCAGCATCGTGTGAGCTAGCTTTGCAATAACTTGCAGCATCATAAGCTAGACTTGATTAACGCGGTAAGTGTTCGGCAAGGCAGCTGAAGCGCTGCATTATGGGATCTGTAGTTTATTGTGTTACCAGCGCTTCATATACCCGGGCCATTAATAACAATAATACAGTATATAAAATGATCTCACGGGCGGATATAATTACACGCCAGGCGGATGTGGCCCGCCCTTGAGTTTGACACATATGGACTAAATAGAACTTGAAAATATATATTTTTTAAATGTGATCGCAATTCAGATAGAGTTGACGCACTACAGCCTGCATGCCTCAATAAGTCATCCTCCCTCGCTCTTACTTTTTACCGTTCATCTAATGAATACACTGAGTATGGCTTTACCAAAACAATCATTGATGGCGAATAAAGTATCCATTATTCGAGTATGTAGATCGGGATATATATATATACATATATATATACCCGTATCGCAGCGAGAAGTAGTGTGTTAAAAGCTAGAAAAGAAAAGGGAACATTTTAAAATAACGTAACATGACTGTCAATATACAGTATTTGTTTTGTGAGTGTTACTGAGTGTTGCTGTCATCAAGGATTTGATTATCATTATTTCTTTCAATCAGGTTCGTATTTGTAGGATGTGTTGTGTTCAAGTTACATTCCGTGTTTGTCAATCGTTGTAAAGATGACAGGTTTCATTCATCGATTCGTTTCTTACTGCATCAATAAACAGCTCGTCTTCTTCTTTATCTGAGACCTGACACACTGCATGCACGGTTTTTTACACTGTCTTCCTTTAGCGGGACATTGACTTTTTCCACCGTGTGCTTTGTTTCCGCAGTAGCTGGATTTATGAATATGCTTGTATGTATCAGACGCTTCATATTTTTGCTGCCTTTTCAATTGTGTAATTCGGTTTTGTTCAGCTCTTTGGAACTGTTGCTTTTATCTGTGCACTGCGCCAGTTCACGTGAGCCGCTCGGTGTACATGCATCGAAGTTTCCCAGCTGTGCTGGTGCCATCTCGTGCTATGTCCATGGCTGTATTTAATGTTACCTTAGTCCTGGCACTTAAAACTTTCTCTCGCAGTTTCGCTGAGTTTGTACCAAACACCACCCTGACCATCTCATCTTCCTCTGCATAAGCACAGTCCTTAACCCGTGAATATTTAGTGGGAGTTTGCTATTGGATTGCCGCTGACGGACGGCCTTATATGGGCAGGCACTAAATTACAAACGCCAGCGCAGCCTGTCTATGAACTTAATTTAAAGTGTAGGTTTACATCGTGCTTTGTTTCCGAAGTAGCAGAACTCATAAATATGGTTGTATATGTCACTCGCTCGCTTCTTATTGTTTCGCTGCCTTCTAAATTATATAATGCATGTTTTCTTCAGCGCTTTTGGAGGTCTTCCTGGTTTTCTATGTACTGCGTGATTACGTGAAGGCGTGATGATGTCACGAAACTCCGCCCCCACGGCGTTCAAGCTCATCTCCATTACAGTAAATGGAGAAAAACAGCTTCCAGTTATGACCATTACGCGTAGAATTTCGATATAAAACCTGCCCAACTTTTGTAAGGAAGCTGTAAGGAATGAACCTGCCAAATTTCAGCCTTCCACCCACACGGGAAGTTGGAGAATTAGTGATGAGTCAGTGAGTGAGTGAGTGAGTGAGTGAGGGCTTTGCCTTTTATTAGTATAGATATGTATATATATGGGGATGAATGTGTATATATGTATGTATATATATATATATATGTATATACAAACCAGATTCCAAAAAAGTTGGGACACTAAACAAATTGTGAATAAATACTGAATGCAATGATGTGGAGATGGCAAATGTCAATATTTTATTTGTAATAGAACGTAGATGACAGATCAAATGTTTATTCCGAGTAAATGTATCATTTTAAAGGAAAAATATGTTGATTCAAAATTTCATGGTGTCAACAAATCCCAAAAAAGTTGGGACAAGTAGCAATAAGAGGCTGGAAAAAGTAAATTTGAGCATAACGAAGAGCTGGAAGACCAATTAACACCAATTAGGTGAATTGGCAACATGATTGGCTTATAAAAATAGCTTCTCAGAGTGGCAGTTTCTCTCAGAAGCCAAGATGGGTAGAGGATCACCAATTCCCACAATGTTGCGCAGAAAGATAGTGGAGCAATATCAGAAAGGTGTTACCCAGCGAAAAATTGCAAAGACTTTGCATCTATCATCATCAACTGTGCATAACATCATCCGAAGATTCAGAGAATCTGGAACAATCTCTGTGCGTAAGGGTCAAGGCCGTAAAACCATACTGGATGCCCGTGATCTCCGGGCCCTTAAACGACACTGCACCACAAACAGGAATGCTACTGTAAAGGAAATCACAGAATGGGCTCAGGAATACTTCCAGAAACCATTGTCAGTGAACACAATCCACCGTGCCATCCGCCGTTGCCAGCTGAAACTCTACAGTGGAAAGAAGAAGCCATTTCTAAAGCAAGATCCACAAGCTCAGGCGTTTTCACTGGGCCAGGGATCATTGGAGTGTGGCAAAATGGAAGACTGTTCTGTGGTCAGATGAGTCACGATTGGAAGTTCTTTTTGGAAATCTGGGACGCCATGTCATCCGGACCAAAGAGGACAAGGACCTCCCAAGTTGTTATCAACGCTCAGTTCAGAAGCCTGCATCTCTGATGGTATGGGGTTGCATGAGTGCGTGTGGCATGGGCAGCTTGCATGTCTGGAAAGGCACCATCAATGCAGAAAAATATATTCAGGTTCTAGAACAACATATGCTCCCATCCAGACGTCATCTCTTTCAGGGAAGACCCTGCATTTTTCAACAAGATAATGCCAGACCACATTCTGCATCAATCACAACATCATGGCTGCGTAGGAGAAGAATCCGGGTACTGAAATGGCCAGTCTGCAGTCCAGATCTTTCACCTATAGAGAATATTTGGCGCATCATAAAGAGGAAGGTGCAACAAAGAAGGCCCAAGACGATTGAACAGTTAGAGGCCTGTATTAGACAAGAATGGGAGAGCATTCCTATTTCTAAACTTGAGAAACTGGTCTCCTCGGTCCCCAGACGTCTGTTGAGTGTTGTAAGAAGAAGGGGAGATGCCACACAGTGGTGAAAATGGCCTTGTCCCAACTTTTTTGGGATTTGTTGTAAAGTCAACATATTTTTCCCTTAAAATGATACATTTTCTCAGTTTAAACTTTTGTTCCGTGATTTATGTTCTATTCTGAATAAAATATTAGAAGTTGGCACCTCCACATCATTGCATTCAGTTTTTATTCACGATTTGTATAGTGTCCCAACTTTTTTGGAATCCGGTTTGTATGTGTGTGTGCATATATATGTGTATATGTATATATGTATATATGTATGGATATGTATATATATATATGTTTATATGTGTGTGATATATATATATATATATATATATATATATATATATATATATGACAGCAACACTCATCACTCAGTGACAAAACAATTACATTGACAATCATGTTACGTTATTTTCAAAATGTTTCCTTTTGTTGTTCATTGCTTCTTTAACACACTACTTCTCCGCTGCGAAGCGTGGGTATTTTGCTAGTATACTGTATATATATATATGTGTGTGTGTGTATATATATATATATATATGTGTGTGTATATATGTAGATATGTATGTACTGTATACTGTATGTGTGTGTATGTATGTATGTGTGTATATGTAGATATGTATATATATGTGGATGTATGTGTATATATGTATGTGTATATGTATATGTATATGTTTATATGTGTGTGTGTGTGTGTGTATATATATATATATATAGTGTATATATATATGACAGCAACACTCATCACTCACAACAGTGACAAAACAATTACATTGACAATCATGTTACGTTGTTTTCAAAATGTTTCCTTTTCTTTTTCATTGCTTCTTTAACACACTACGTCTCTGCTGCGAAGCGCGGGTATTTTGCTAGTTATTAATAATCCAAGATAAAATCATATTTAAATTTCTTTAGAAAAAATAGACAATGGATATGGTGTACTATATTCCAAAAAAGAGACTTCTTTTCCTTTTCCTCTCTAGTATAATATTGTTATAAAAAATACAAGATGAAAACTTATTAGTTCACCATTGATGTCACATTTTATTGGTAAAACCTTCAATCTGGTTAATAATTTTACGTAAAAGTATGAAAATGAACATGAAGTTTGATATAAAGTGATAAAAAGCCATCAGTTAGAAAAAGTGTACAAAACCTCATCAGAGCATGGTTCTTCTTCTGGGCAGTGTTGCCTCAACAATCAAGAAGTGGAATATGCTTCTCACCACACTGCATTTATCTATGTGTATCAAACTCTGTGTCCTAACAAAAAAGATACTTGTAAGAGAAGCCATTGAGAAGCCAGAAATTATTTTGAAAGACCTTTAGAATTCAATGGATAACAGTGGAATAAAGCTGTGTCAGTAAATACAATTCACAGTCCCCACTATGAATGTGAATGATTAGCCAATAAAGGGCTCTAGTCATGAAGTGATATTTCTTTTGTAGTACTGTATTATTGTCTTTTACAGTAATTAATCTGCAAACTGGCAGCTTAACTCAATTTCATTGTTTGAGGCAGGAAACCCTTTTGAGTTTATTTCAATTGTGTCAGGTTCCAAGACAGTAATCATTCACCTAAAGTATAACCATCTATTAAAGAGCATAATGATATGCACATCCACACTTCCTCAGATTGGGACAATTTGGAAGAGAGAAGACAATCAGACTATTTGGTGACAAACATGCAAGTATATAGAGAATATACAAACTACAAGCAGACTGGTTTGCACTGGGACCATAACTCAGATTTAATCTTGCACAGTAAGTTTTTGTTAAGGTCAGTGCAGTGGCACAGTTCTTAAAAATGCTATAAACTACTATATATATATATATATAATAAAAAGGCAATCTTTACAGAGCTATAATTGAAAGAAAAACTTGTGAGTTCTGTCTTGCCATATGAGGGCAGTGTAAGACTGCTTTCAAGATGCAGTGACTGGTCACAATTTTTTGGTCAAAATAACAGTTTATCTTTTTCACATAATTCTGGTATTTCTCTCTCATGACACAAATCTTGATATCGGAAATATATTTTATTATATTTAACCAGGACACAAAATCTAACCCCTTCTCTTTGACTATAAAAACAAATCAACTATTTATGTTTATTACATGTTATTAGGCAAAAGTTCAGTGTCTGAAAGTTTACATTTGTGGCTTGAGTATTATTTTAATGAATATGTTATGATGAAAAACATTTTTGTTTTTTGATTGCTTTTACAAAAAAATACAACAGATCTCTGGCAAATTAAATCTATTAAAAATAAACGTAAAGATTTAAGGAGGAGATTATAACTGCATTTACCTAAATTTCGATTACATTATTCTCATACAGTGTTTTCAGTGAAGACTGTCTCAGAAGGTACGCACAGATCCTGCATTCTCATTTTCACTTGATTCAGTTGTCACAGGATGAGGTTCTTTTCCGGCTGGGGTGCCTCTCCATTCTATGGACTGGGGGAGCAAACCTGATCAGGACTGTACCATCCCCAGAATGCTAGATGGCAGCCCGCCTGAGTTGAATCAGGGTCACGGGCATGGGATTTTGGAACTCAAGCCTGTTGGGGTCCATGCACACCACCAGGGGGGGCTGCAGTGGTTCCTGAGTCCATGTGGGCGGTTCTTCCTCCACACCTGGAAGTGCAGCTGGAAATGGGTCATCAAACACCTGGAGCACTTCTGGGTGGGCTATAAAAGGAGCCAGCAGCCACCACTCCGATAGCCAGAGTCGGGAAGAGGAAGACAAAACTTGCCAGGAGGAGTGGTGGAGGAGAGAGAAAGAAATGGAAAAAGAATTGTGTTTTGGTGCTTGTGTTTGGGACTGTGTTGATGTGCTTGAGGGAAACGGGGAAGACGTTTCCCACAAGAGTTAATAAAGAAAGTAAAAGTCCTTTGAACTTGTGTCCTACCTCTGTCTGTGTCAGGGCTGGCCTTTTACACAGTACTGGGTCATGTGGAAGAAATCTAAGCCAGAATCCTTAGGCACAAGATAGAAACAAACCCTGGATTGGACACCAGTTCATTTCAAGGCCAGCTCATTCACAAACTCATATCCATGCTCACACTTAAAAGAATCAGAATTATGAATTAACCTAACACTCACATTTTTTGGAATGTAAAAGGAAAATTGATGTACCCAGGGTAAAAATGCACATCATTAAAAAAAGTTAAATATTAAAAGTAACAGAAACGCTTTAAATGTTTTATGAGTATTACACTAAACACAAATATCCAGTTATCTAGAAGGCAAAACAAAGATCCAAAAAAAGAGTGTTCAAAATGCAAAAAATATATAGGTGACATAGAGAGAGATAGAGCGAGAAGAACAAAAACCCTGCCTATGGAGAAAATATACATCTGAACTATCCACCGTGCTTTTAAACAAGAAAACTAAATGTTACAGCAGACTGAGCCACAACATTTAAAAAACAACACAGCACAGCAATATAGTATAGTGTTATGGTGTGATGCCATTTCTGTCATTATCATGTTTCAAGCTTTGAACAACTCGGACATGCTGTTTCATGGCCAGGAGAGGAGAGGAGAGGAGCTTGAACTACACAGCAATGGCACCAACTGACAAAGCATATACTGAGAAAAAGAATTTGAACAGACCATTTACAGAATGTAAAACAATTGCTGTGGCATCAGTTGGGAATAGTAGCTATCAGACATGTTCTTTATCAAGAATATTCTAATAAACAGCTCTAGTCAGGGTACAATATAACAAAATAATGCATCTTAAGGCTGGATTTACAGTGATTGTCGAAACGTATAGCTGTCAGATTATTCCATATCTTAATCTTAGCTGGTAAGAAATATAGTGACTGAAGAACAGCTGCTACTGTATATGGTGGTGGCTTCATTGGAGGGCAGGTTCTAGGACCTGCCCCTGATCTTTGAGAGATCTTCTCAACCCATCCAAAGTGCATAGGCTTCCAATCCCTGATATTTAAGAGCTCAGCCCTTCTTTCTCCTGTTCTGCATTCTGACTTGTATGGATATTTGCACAAAAACGGGGAGCCCCACTTGTCAACTGTCAACAAAACACCATGGAGGATCTACCCCTTGGTTTTCCATTTGATGAAGGTAGCAACGCTCCTGGTATATAGCCACACTTTTCACTGCCAACAACGACCCATTCTACCAGCATTTTGTAATTGCTGGATGAAAATGGAGTACTTTGATCAATTTGTGAATAAAACTTTTATTTGTATACCAATCCCATAATCACCTCTGGATCTAGAGAAGAAAGTCCATGATAAAGAATTTAGGACTCTTGGTGGACAAATGAGCAGTGTACAGAAAGAAGACGTGTAATACTATGTTAATCTACATAAAGAGACTGTGTCAAACACAGAAAAATGCTTAATCTGTATAACTTCAATAACTTCAAAGTGCATACAATAATAATGGTTAAACAGATTTACAAAAGAAAGTAAAAAATAAAGAACAGTCATTTGTAACTGTAAAGAATTATACAGTCCAGCTTAATTATAGATTATATTGGTCAGGAACAGCGGTGGGCTGGCACCCTCCCCGGGGTTTGTTTCCTGCCTTGCGCCTTGTGTTGGCTGGGATTGGTCCCAGCAGACCCCCGTGACCCTATAGTTGGGATATAGCCGGTTGGATAATGGATGGATGGATGGTCAGGAAAGACCCGAAAATAAAAACTCCATTTGGTGGCATGTTGGGGAAAATAAACCTGTGAGGTTCCAAAGCAAAAGTACCACTCAACGTATTTTACAGTCCATAAATGTGTCACTATAAACTGGATATTCTTGTGTCTTTGTCTTTGCAGCATCACTGGTGGCGATACTTAGGCCAGAGAGCAGTGGAACACAGCACCACCACAGAGTACCGGAAAAAAAGAAAACACACAAAAGTAATGATAGTGACCAGCCTGTAAAACAGTAATCAGACTTGAATTTTATGAAAATAATTAATTTACAGCTTCCCTCATTATGAAGTAATGCTAGTGATGCTAATAATTTCTTTAGTGATCAAGAAAGCCAGATTAAAGAGGTTGTAGTTTTTTGAAGTGTTTAAAAGCACTGGCCTGGTAGATCACTAATGATAAAATATTCCAGATTTTGGTGCATAGAAGCAGCAAACCACCTCACCAGTTCTTTTATGCTTCATACACATAATACTGAGCAAACTAGTGTTACAGGATATAGGATTATGATTGGGACAAGTAATCAAAAATATAAGAAGATGTTAGACTGTTTATTGCCGTATACACAATTAAAAGTATTTTAAAATTAATCCTAAAGGACACAGGTAGCCAATGTAATGATGCTAAGATTGGTGAGATATGCTCAGATTTTCTCATTTTAGTTAAAATTCTTACTACTGCATTTTAGACTAGGTTCAAGTTGTATCTTTTTTGGTAATTATGATGATAGATAGATAGATAGATAGATAGATAGATAGATAGATAGATAGATAGATAGATAGATAGATAGATAGATAGATGTACACCCCACACACACATACAACCCAAACACACGGTCTGAACACACACCAGAATTACTAAAAAGGAAGAAAATGAAAAAAGAAAGAAAAGTTCTGATCTGACTGTCACAGTCACAGCGAGGCATTATGCAGACATTGCTGTTGGTATAAAGGAGCCCCAGTAACGTTTCTTGACACACTTCTAATAATTCATTGGTGAAAGTCATCAGTGTTAGTGTGTCAGAGAGAGGATGTGCAGCATTGTTCATAATGGCACTCAGT